>NW_027223371.1:0-102499 GCF_030449975.1 Polyergus mexicanus
AGGATCGGGAGTAATGGATTACAGTCCCTTATAGTACTGTGTCTAATTACTATATGGGATTTTGGTGTCATGAACAGAGAAGCATTTCTAAAGGGCAGTTCCGTATGGCAAGTGTTAGTCTTTCGCAAAGTAACTTCTATTGCTATGCATTTGATAATGTGGATCCCTTCGCCTGAAGTCACTGCCATATAGCCAGGTGACTTCATCATTCGATAGGCGAATTCGTCCGGCTGTATTGCTGCCAGAGACAAAGTATTCTGAATTACTTGCTTTTCTAACTCACATTTCTGTACAATGATGTCTCTGTATAATGACGTGATTTGGCTTCTTATATATTTTTCAACATACACAAATTTTGAATTTGCGTATGTGAACAGATCCAAATTAGTTACTGCGATTTTAGACCTTGCTTTAAAAATGTTTCCTTTTTGGGTTTCAAAGATAAATAATCTTGGATGCTCTGTTCCGTATAGAGTATAGCCGCAAATAGTGTGTCTTCGCGTCAACGTTAATGCAAAAGTAGTGTCTTGGGATTCTAAGGTAAACATAGTGGTGTTTTGGGAATTAAGGAGGCCTTGGATTTTAGTAGAGGTGCCTTCATATAAGACGTCGTATGCTTCAAACCCGCAAGCGGTATTGGGTATTCCTTCCCAAAAGGTGTAACCATCGTCCGAGTCTATACAGGATTCGTCAGCTAGGTCGCAAACTGTGCCCGATTTTAGCATTATTTTTCCTGCGTTTAATCTAACCGGTACGTATGAATCTCTGAGGGAGATTTTTAAGGTAGCTTGGACTATTATGTCATCCCAAGTGCCGTAATAATCTGAATATTGAATTCCCTTACAAGTTCCGTCTACGTTCACCTTGCCGGCAAGCGTGACGCTTCTGTAATACGTATGATTTGATTTAAGTCCATCAATAATTTCAGCGGTTCCTACTTTTAAAAGACCCTCTTTATGCATTTGAATGCACCTAGCGCGAGATGTTTCTTGCAAGTAGCTCGCGTAACCATTGTGGACTGCCGAAAGGTGAGAGTGCATCCCACAATGATATATAGTTCTTAAAATCTCTATTTTACATTGCGTTATATGTGTCTGCGCATAACTTGATAATTGCAATAGCTGTATGTATGTATTTACGGTCGCAGGTGTTTCGACTTCGATGTCACATTCGCCCGATCGTAGCAAGGACACAGTGGTCACGTTCAAATAGGCTCCTCCGCAATCGTACGCTATGATTGCCGATGTGCCAGAGAGCAATGTGGTAAGTATCAAAACGTGGAAACCCTTAAAAATAGAAATACGATATTTGAGTATAAATGCGCAAATAATACATTTTGTTCGTGTTGTTTTATGTTACAAGATGTGTCAAGTATGTGTGTATGTGTCGTTAGAACAAAAATCTTTAATATTAATATGAGACTAATATGAAAATATCTTAAAATTACTGGATCCGGGGGTCCAGGCCGCGCTCACAAAATTTCTCTTTCTTGCGCTTTCTTTCAACCCGGGTCAATAAAATATGTGCCTTTGCACAGCTTCAATTTATTTATATGGACTACGCGTGATTTACCACGAAAATCTATCCTTGCGTTATTCATTGGTAACATTTCTAAAATCTTGTATGGCCCAGTATATTGATCGTCTAATTTCCCTTTCATGGGTTCTTTTAATAGATAAACTCTATCGTTAACCTTGAAATTTTGAACGTTAATTCTTTTATCATAATATACTTTACTCTTTTCTTTTGACTGTACCAAGTTTTGTTTTGCTAGGCCTTGCGAATTTCTTAAAATTTTGAAAAGGTTAGTGAGATAGTCCTGATAAGGTTGTTCAGTGGCGTCTTCTGGAATTATTGTGGAAGATGGAGTTCTAGGAAGATGTCCAAAGACTAGGGAATAGGGGGTATAGTTCGTTCCTTCATGGACTGAGGTGTTATAGGCAAACATGGCAGGTTTTATGTGCTCGTCCCATTCGCTATTTTGATTGGTGTACATTTTTAAATATTCAGTTAGTACGTGATGCGAACGTTCAATTGATCCATTTGATTGCGGATGATAAGCGGTTGTACGGCATTGTTTTATTTTAAAATAATTAGCAATTGCTTTCATTAAGGAGGTAAAGAAGGTTGGAGCTTGGTCGGTTAATAGAGCTCTTGGTGCTCCGTATATGCAAACGAAATCTTTTATAAAGGCATCAGCTATTGAGAAGGAATCCGCCGTTTCCATGGGCGTGGCTATTGAATATTTCGTTAAAAGATCCTGTATTGTTAAAATATAGGAGTTATGTCGGCTTGTCATCGGCAATGGCCCTACTACGTCCATCGATACTTTATCAAAAGCAACTCCTGGAGTGTCAGTTATCATCATAGGCTGCTTTGTTTTTACCCTTGTCAATTTTTTTATCTGGCAGTCTTTGCAATTTCTTATATATTCCTGGATATCCCTTTTCATTGTAGGCCAGTGGTAATTTTGCCTAATTCGGTGATAAGTTTTATTTATACCTTTGTGTCCTCCTATCTTTGTGGCATGCTTTTCGTAAATAATATTCGTTCTTTCCGTTATGCCGGGGCATCTTACCAAGGATTTGCAGATTGTTATGGTTATTGATAAGTCGGAAAGAAATCTTTTTAGGCTCTTATAAATAAAAATCCATGGGATCATATCATACAGGTCATTTTGTGCTATACTAACGGTTTTCAAATTTAGCTCGATTATGGCATCTCTTAATGATCTTAATCCTTCTATTATGTCGTTTCGTTCTCTCTGTATTTTTTCGTTTTGCTTAATGGGAATATTTATTAAATGTTTACCGTTATTTAGATTAGTTACTCTTACTCTTGCGAAAGTTAAATCTTTATATGTGGGGAGTTTATTTTCGGCCAAATAATCTTTCGCGCCTTTGTCGTAGGGATGTCCTTCTAGCGTAGTGAAAATAATATGATTGTCTTTTCGGGATAGCAGCGAGTCTCGCGTTTCGTTGATCCTAAAGTCGTTTTCCTCGCCCGAAGAGCGGGGTTGTGGAGAGGCAGGTATGTTATCCTCACTTTCGTCTTCCGTGTTTTCTACCGACATTTCCGAATCGCTTTGATTTAGTTCCCGCACTTGTTCATTTATGTTCTCAGTGCTGGGGAATTGGAATTGAGATGGGATTCTTGTTGTTGCTGGGGGAGTTAGTAAAGCGTTTTCTTCTAAGGCGTTAGAAGGGAAGGTGATGGAGGGTCTAGACTGCTGGGTAGCCGTCTGATATGAAAAAAGAGATTCATTTGAATCGTCGTCGGATTTCGTCAAAGGGAGTATAGATGCGTCAGGAATAGGCGGATTTCGAGAGAGTGCGTCCGCTACTACGTTAGTCTTTCCTGTTTTATATTGTATCTCATATTCATACTCTGAGAGTTTTAGCCTCCATTTCCATAATCTTGAACTAGGGTCCTTGATTGAATGTAGCCAGACTAGTGGCTTATGGTCAGTGAGTATTGTAAATTTTCTGCCGTACAGGTAGTGCCTAAAGTATGTAACACAGTAGACTACGGCTAGGCACTCTTTCTCTATGGTGGAGTATCTTCCTTCTGCCTCATTTAGAGTCCTGGAAATATATGAAATCGGTAAATCTTTTCCTATTTGTCCTTGGCTTAATACGCCTCCTATTGCATATCCGCTGGCATCGGTGGTTAGTAAGAATGGTTCTTTAAAATTTGGATATTGCAAGACAGGCTCCTTTAATAGTTCGCGTTTTAAGGAATTAAATGCGTTCTCTTGGTATGGGGTCCAAACGAAAGATTTATTCTTCTTTAAAAGATCCGTTAATGGTTTCGCTATCTTTGAGAAATTTTTAATAAATCGACGATAATATCCTGTTAACCCGAGGAATTGTTTTATATTCTTATAGTTTCGGGGAATCGGAAAGTGTTCAACAGCTTCAATTTTGCTGGGATCTGGTCGTACGCCGTCGTTTCCTATAACATGCCCCAGGTAGGCAACTTCGTGCCTTAAAAATTGGCATTTGTCGGGTTGTAACTGCAGATTTGCTTCCCTTAGTCTCTGCATTAATTCTTTGACTTTTGTATGATGTTCTTCTATAGATCTGGCGTAGATAACTATGTCGTCGAGGTAGACGAATAGTTCGTTTCCTTGTAATCCGGTGAGGACGTTATCCATCAACCGTTGGAATGTAGCGGGCGCATTTTTTAAACCGAAAGGCATCCGCTGATATTCGTAATGCCCGTAGGGCGTTGAGAAGGCTGTCTTCCCCTGATATGGAGAAATATTTTGCACTACCCAACTGGTCCAATATTTCTACTATATTGGGCAGTGGGTATGCGTCTCCTACAGTTTTTTCGTTTAATTTACGAAAGTCTATTACCATTCTCCATTTTTTCTTTCCGTCAGCCGCAGGCTTTTTGGGTACTATCCATAGAGGAGCGTTATACGGTGATGCTGAAGGCGTTATTATTTCGTCTGCTAATAACTTAGTCACTTGCCTGTCTATCTCCTCCTTGTGGACTAACGGGTATCTATATTGTTTTACATGAATAGGAATATTATCAGTGGTTGGGATGGTGTGTTTGACTGAAGTGGTGAAGCTTAGATTTTCCCCTGGGAGATGGAAACAGTCTCCGTATTCTTTGAGTAAGGCGTTCACATGATCCGCCTCTTCTTCGTTTAAATGCTCGGTGTTGATTAAAGATTTAAGTTGTTCGGTGCGGTTAGAAGATGCTGAAAGCGCATCTTTTGTATGTATGTGACCCTCGAGGTTTGAAGACATTGGAATTGCGTCCGTGTTGTTCGAATAGCCTCTGAGGTTATAGACCTCGTGTTCTGGTAAAGCGTCTTGAGTAGTTGCAAGACTTTTATAGTCGTTTGAAACGAAAGATTTCCCCAGTTGGGAGAGCTCTTCATGGCTCCTGGATTTAGTAGAAGAAGATTTCCCATTATTGGCGAGCTCTTCATTGCTCATGGAGTTGGAGTGCGAAGATTTCCCAGTAATGGAGAGCTCTTCGTTGCTCATAGTAGACTCCGTCAGGTCCCTGGAAGCGGGAGGCTGAGCAGAGGTAGTAGGATGTGAAAACTCCTCGGAGTTCAATAAGTTTGAAGATGAGGATTTCCCGTTTTCGGAGAGCTCCTTTTGGCTCATAGAGTTGGAAGATGAAGATTTCCCATTGTTGGCGAGCTCTTCATTGCTCATGGAATTTGTATTTTCAAAATATAGAAGATCCTCAAGTCCTATTGACCCTGGAAGCGTGTCAATAGAGTGTTCGAGGCTCGAAGATGCTGGTAAAGCATCTTGAGTAATAGCAAGACCTTCGTGGTTTTCTAGAACGAAAGATTTCCCATCTCTGGAGAGCTCTTCTGGGCTCATAGGATTTACAAAAATAAAGGAATTCAGCGGACCTAGGTGCTCCTCGGAGTCACCTGGTATTGAATATTCAAAGAGCGGCAAAGGGCAAACTTCTACAGTGTAATCGCGCTCAGTCAAATTATAAGCTTTCATGTGCCCCTTCCCTCGGGAATTTTTGACTAAGGCTCTGCCAAGAATCAACCCTTTTACTGGCTCATTTCGAGGAACGTAACCCTCTTTTCTCTCCGGGTTAGTAATATTAAAAGATACCGTCACAACGGTTCGTGAAGGTACTAGCACTTTTTCCTTTTTAAAGAAAGGTACTTGAATGTCTTCAAATGCCAAACAGCTTTGATTATAGTCGATGATGGCATTATTTTGATTTAGAAATTCGGCACCTATTATGCCGTCGGCAGGTATGCCGAAGTCGTCTCGAACGACGTAGAATTTCGTTCTTTTCCCCATAATTTCAAAAGTGGCTGACCCTAATGTCTGAATTGGTTTCTTTGTAATGCCTTTTAATTTTAATTTATCTTTAGTATTTATAGGGATGCTCTTTAAAATTCCTATTTTTACGAGGTTTACTGAAGATCCCGAGTCTACCATAAAGAAACAGTAGGCTTTGAAATTTTTACAGGTTATGACGACCTTTGGTTGGTGCGCTTCTGGACCCATCGGACCTAAGTTTGCAACTCCGATAGTGGTATTGGAATCATCTGATATTATTTTAGTTGGTTGGGTAACCAGCGCCGGGTCGTTATAACTTTTTAATAAAGTTTTTGAATAACTCGAGCCTTCTTCTTTCGCGTTAAAATCTTTCAAGTTTCTGTAGTGGTCGGCTCTGTCTGCACTGTGATGGGGTGCGCGGTTGCTTGGGCCGGTTCCTTGGTCGCGCTCACCGTCGGGCGGCCTTCCGCGTTTCCCGACGCCTGCATAGCATTTCTGTATGCCAGTTTCCGGCACTCTGCTACTCTATGTCCTGGAAGTTTGCAATAATTGCAAATGCCAGGGGAATTCGGTCCTGGTTGGCCCGGTATTAAGGGTCTAATCCATGGTCGCGGAGCGAAAGTGTTAGTGGCGTTCTTCAGTATTGATTTAGGTTGTTCTGGCTCGGCGGGTCTTGGATTATTTATATCTGCACGCGTAACGGGGAATTGCCGAGGCACAAATTGCCTCTCTCGCTGTTTTTCTATTTCTAGATTTCTCGTAATCTTTACGGCCCACTCAATAGCTTCGTCTAGGGTGCCTATATTTCGGTGTTCCATTCGCGTAATTACATTGGATGGTAACCCGTTTACAAATGCTTCTAAAACTTCTCCTTCAACTTCATTATTGAATAATCGGGGGTTATGGATGCCCTGTCGCCTGTTTCCATCTAATATTGCTGTTCTCAAATCCTTAATTCTCCCGGCGTATTTTAAAACTGTCTCGTTTGGCGATTTATATGCATTAGCTAGTTCTCCGCGATACTGTGCTACGGATTTATTAGGGGCGAAAATGTTTTTCAGTTTGTCTAACAAATCTACAACGCGTGTGTACACGTTACCCTCTATAACCTGATATGCGTCCCCTTCGATTTTATTTATAATGAACTGTACTAGCTGTGGTTCTTGCACTGACGGTAGTAAATCTCGAGCACGTTCACATGCTCGGGCGAATTGGAAAATAGAAATCTTGTAACCGTTAAAAGGGGGAATGTTTGCTACTACATCTTTTATTTTTAGGGTTGGCATGATTACGGGGGGTTCTTCCTGTTCTGGCGGGTCGGCGTATTCATCGTACGCGGACGCGGCGCGGGAGGCTTCATTCACGCGTTGTTCGAGATTACTTACTTGTTCTGGTAACCTGCGTAATTGTGATAATTCTGTTTGGATTTTTGAAAGCACTTCGAATAACGAATTCGCGTCTATTGCCTCGTTAGGGCGTTTAGTGGTTTCCTCTCGCTCCTTAAGCGACATTTTGGAATTTGAGGATTTTTCGCGGTCCTCTATGTATTTTTGTTTCTTTTCGACTTCCGGGTCGACGCTTATTGTACCATGCGACCTTGTAAATTGAGCCATAACTCGGGGAATTATATTTTGTTAGTTGACGTAGCAACTATAGCGATGTAAAATGGGGCAATCCTTCTATAATTCAGCGGGGACGTTCACGGAAGTCTCTATTTTGTATATATAAAATTTCAAAATTCTATGTTCAAAAATGAAAGTTTATAAATTTTATTTTGAGTTAAATTTTGAAATTAGAGGGATGAAAATTATCTCATGTATTCTCCTCTTTTAGCTGAGTAAAACGAAATCAACCGCGTCCTTCTCCGATGGCGCGTTAAAAACAAGATGGCGGAAAATTTTATTTTTCTTTTCGTTTTAGAACGCGTATGCTTCTTCCGATCGGACTGAAATTCTGCACTAATGGTCAGTGGGCTTCCCTGCGTCGAAGGAGTTCACTCTTGACCCTTTACGGTTACGCGTTAAAAAGAAAATGGCGGATTTTTTGATCATTCGGATTTATCTGAAATTTTGCATGGACCTTATTTCGGATGTTTAAAATTTATCTAGAGCAATTTTGATCCGAAAATCTCACGTATATGAAAAAACAAGATGGCGGCCAAAATCTTATTTTCTTCCGAAACGCCTAGTGCCAGAGTTTCATTAAAATCGGAGACGGTCTCTTATTTCGCGTGTATTTTTGAAAATATTAGTGATTTTAAAACATTTACCGGTTTATGTTATTCTTTGTACAATAATTGTGAAAATAATATTTAATAATATGAACTTTTATTGTAATACATACGGTTAAATAGCATATAAATGCTATGGTTCCTTAATCCTGTAAAAATATAGGTTAGTACACAACAGGGTGGTTTGAGGATTAAATAATATGCGTATGAAATGGGCTTAATCCTCCAACCCTATAAATTATGGTATGATTTAGTAATAATAGGAAATAAAAATGTTGCAGTATACAAGATTAAGCAATATATTAAAAGATAATAATAAAAGACTGACTGAATAATTTTAGCAATAATATATCAAAAGCGAATGTATAAATACATATAATAAAATAAAGCAAGATAGAAATATACTAAAATATAAGAATGCTCTGAAAATAAGATAATGTAGTTATAGGGTAGGGTATAATAAAACACACAAGAATAGTAGTACAATAATATATAGAAATAGCAATGATATTATATGTGTTTTCTTTATTTGCTGCTGGCGCTAACGCTATGAATTTGAGTCTGTTCGTAATATTCACGACGCGGGTCGTTCTCCGGAATTTCTGGATATGGCAACGGAGATTGCTCGACCGTAATCGGAATTAATTTATAATCGTTTACTTCAAATATCGGCTTGGATACGGAATTATTCTGAATATCGATTGATTCGAACGAATTATTTTCGAGGGCTCGATAATATTGTGCTATCAATCGTCGGAGCTGATATTTTCGGCCGGCACGGCGTGTCCTCGGCATCACTAACTGACAGGCATTTCAATATCCGCCTTTCCGTTCAGCTCTAAATGTGCGGGGTCGCCTCACCAAGAAGAGAGAACGAAAAGCGAGAGTGTGCGGGGTCACCTCACCAATTCCCTTACGTCTATTGAACGCACAGAAAATCAAAAGCAACAACGAGCGGTTTATCCGCCCCAGAGCCGTCGCTTCTAATTCACTCAGATTCCGCGCACGTTGAAGGACAAGCGCACGCACTCGGAATTTAAAAATACAATGTAATTAATTGATTCCTATCTCCACTGCGTGTTTCGGCACTGAAATTAATAAGCTACACACTGGTGTCTACGCTACGTTCGCTATTCTCAATGTGCGGGGTCGCCTCACCAAAGAGAAAGCTCCGGTTATAACGACGATCGGAGTGGACCAGCTCGAAGCCGTTATCGCAGAACCAGGTATCGTTCAAAAATTCTTTCGCAGCAAGGAGCGAACTATATTCGCTCTATACTCACAGCGTCAGAATGTCACTATGTCGTTTAATGCATTCGAAGCACACGCAGTCGAGAACAATCACTGAATTCTAACAACGTTAATAAAATCGAACACGAATCGTTTTTTTAGTACTTGGATAATATTACAGCGACACTGCAACTCACGAAAGATTTAAGAAAAATCTGAAAAATATTAACCGAGACTCAAATCGAACGTTATATCGCGCACAATTCACTTTCTGAAATAAAATATGATTATTAACACAAAAAAATGACAAGTTAGCTTCTGCTATCCCAGCGCTGCCACCAAAATTTAATATGTCACGTCTCAGTATTCGAGGTTAATAAAAAAAATAAAAAATCAATATTCGGATGAGAAGGTCAAATCTCTACCGTCAAACAATTCGTATAGACGTAACTATATTAATCAAATTTTAATTCAAAGTAAATTAAATTACATGTAATTCACAATCCTGATATTTATGTTAATTATTTATTAAAATAAGAGTTTCTTTTTCGGTCACCCTGCATTCACCGGGTCTACCGGGGACCAGAAGACTGATAACTTGTCAATAATAATGTAAAATTGTATTGTATCTTACCATTAAAAGGTTATAGAATAATGATTAAAATACTGGATTCTCCTTGATGACGGTCCTCCAATAATAGTATTAATGCGCTTAATGTAGTAGAGTGGTAATATGAAGTAGAATAAAGTGACACTAATTATTTAGCAATTAAATAATTTTTATTATTACAGGTCGTTAGACTAACGTCTGGTATACTTGAGCACAATATAAAAGTCCGTAAAACTATGCAAGAGCTTGACGACGCGAAACGCCAGATTACTATACGCTTGATTCAGAGTTCAAAGTAGTAATGTGTTAACAGGTTGAAGATTCGAATAGTAATGCTGGATGTCGGACTTGCACTGAGCTCCTCCGGTCTTCAGGTGTTGGTGGGAGAGATGCTGCAGTGGGATCGCCTCTTGTAGATGGTGGGATATTCTTCCTATGCTTCGCCTTAGACTTCCTGATGCTGGTGGGAGACCCATGGGCGGGAGCAATGACAAGTGGAAGAGCCGCTGGTAGGGATCTCTGTGCGAGAAGGACAGCTATATCGTTCTCTCGCAACATTCCAACTTATTTGTCCGGCCTAATCTTATCGAGCGGGCGGATAAGAATATCGATCGACGGCCAGTCCGCATACCATGCACAGTTTAAAGCTCTTATAAAACTCTTATAATACTATAGTGAATAAAATATTATTTCTTATACTTCTAATTTCGCATTATGAATAATAAAGCGCTATGTTATATAGGATGCGTATAAAATGCATAAATATGTATGGAGATTACTAATATAATATAATGTTATATGCATAATATAATATAATGATGTGCATATAAATGTATGTGTACTTAAATTATTATATTAGAACGTAGCAACGTTACATTTGCATTGTTCACCTTTCGCTTGTATCTTTTAATTGAATTTAATGTTTTTGGTTTGTTAAAAGATTTTTGTATGCTCTTATACATATATATATATATATGTATAGATATATATATATAGTATTTATTATAATTTTTAAAGCGTTTGATTCGTCTGTCTGACTGTGCAATGCAAATATAAGGTTTTAATTATTCCTATGGTATATTCATATGGTAGTTATTTCTGTGTCACCCGCTGGCGCACTCGAGCGTTGGCTATATACGGGGTGACTCTTAAATATGAATACTATTTTATAAGTTAGAACTTTGCCTTGAACGAATAATTTTCTCCGGATTCTTATTTCTTTCACCTCTTATGGGTGTATTAACAATAAATATATTATTTAAATAAAATTTGACGTGCGGCTAAGACGTCACACGACCAAAACTTGCGTACATAGCGATCTCAGCTTTGTGCGCACAAAAACGTATATCTTCAATTTCTTTAACGTTGTACAAGAATTTTCGACTAAACTCACTTACTGATACGTAACTAAGACGTTCCGAACGAACAAAACTTGCGTACATAGCGATTTTAACAATGTATGCCGTGAAGCGGTTCTTCTCAATTTCCTTGATGTTGCACAAGAATTTTAGACAAATCTCACTTACTGACACGTAACTAAAACGTTCCGAACGACCAAAACTTGCGTACGTAGCGATCTCAGCTTTGGGCGCAGAAAAACGTATATCCTCCATTTCTTTAACGTTGTACAAGAATTTTCGACTAAACTCACTTACTGACACGTAACTAAGACGTTCCGAACGAACAAAACTTGCGTACATAGCGATTTTAACAATGCATGCCGTGAAGCGGTACTTCTCAATTTCCTTGATGTTGCACAAGAATTTTCGACAAATCTCACTTATTGGCACGTAACTAAGACGTTCCGAACGATCAAAACTTGCGTACATAGCGATCTCAGCTTTGTATGCAGAAAAACGTATATCCTCAATTTCTTTAACGTTGTACAAGAATTTTCGACTAAACTCACTTACTGACACGTAACTAAGACGTTCCGAACGAACAAAACTTGCGTACATAGCGATTTTAACAATGTATGCCGTGAAGCGGTTCTTCTCAATTTCCTTGATGTTGCACAAGAATTTTAGACAAATCTCACTTACTGACACGTAACTAAGACGTTCCGAACGAACAAAACTTGCGTACATAGCGGTTTTAACAATGTATGCCGTGAAGCGGTTCTTCTCAATTTCCTTGATGTTGCACAAGAATTTTAGACAAATCTCACTTACTGACACGTAACTAAGACGTTCCGAACGAACAAAACATGCGTACGTAGTGATCTCAGCTTTGTGCGCAGAAAAACGTATATCCTCCATTTCTTTAACGTTGTACAAGAATTTTCGACTAAACTCACTTACTGACACGTAACTAAGACGTTCCGAACGAACAAAACTTGCGTACATAGCGATTTTAACAATGTATACCGTGTAGCGGTTCTTCTCAATTTCCTTGATGTAGCACAAGAATTTTAGACAAATCTCACTTACTGACACGTAACTAAGACGTTCCGAACGAACAAAACTTGCGTATATAGCGGTTTTAACAATGTATGCCGTGAAGCGGTTCTTCTCAATTTCCTTGATGTTGCACAAGAATTTTAGACAAATCTCACTTACTGACACGTAACTAAGACGTTCCGAACGAACAAAACTTGCGTACATAGCGATCTCAGCTTTGTGCGCAGAAAAACGTATATCCTCCATTTCTTTAACGTTGTACAAGAATTTTCGACTAAACTCACTTACTGTCACGTAACTAAGACGTTCCGAACGAACAAAACTTGCGTATATAGCGGTTTTAACAATGTATGCCGTGAAGCGGTTCTTCTCAATTTCCTTGATGTTGCACAAGAATTTTAGACAAATCTCACTTACTGACACGTAACTAAGACGTTCCGAACGAACAAAACTTGCGTATATAGCGGTTTTAACAATGTATGCCGTGAAGCGGTTCTTCTCAATTTCCTTGATGTTGCACAAGAATTTTAGACAAATCTCACTTACTGACACGTAACTAAGACGTTCCGAACGAACAAAACTTGCGTACATAGCGATCTCAGCTTTGTGCGCAGTAAAACGTATATCCTCAATTTCCGTAATGTTGTACAAGAATTTTCGACTAAACTCACTTACTGACACGTAACTAAGACGTTCCGAACGAACAAAACTTGCGTACATAGCGATCTCAGCTTTGTGCGCGGAAAAACGTATATCCTCAATTTCTTTAACGTTGTACAAGAATTTTCGACTAAACTCACTTACTGACACGTAACTAAGACGATCCGAACGAACAAAACTTGCGTATATAGCGGTTTTAACAATATATGCCGTGAAGCGGTTCTTCTCAATTTCCTTGATGTTGCACAAGAATGTTAGACAAATCTCACTTACTGACACGTAACTAAGACGTTCCGAACGAACAAAACATGCGTACGTAGCGATCTCAGCTTTGTGCGCAGAAAAACGTATATCCTCCATTTCTTTAACGTTGTACAAGAATTTTCGACTAAACTCACTTACTGTCACGTAACTAAGACGTTCCGAACGAACAAAACATGCGTACATAGCGATTTTAACAATGTATGCCGTGAAGCGGTTCTTCTCAATTTCCTTGATGTTGCACAAGAATTTTAGACAAATCTCACTTACTGACACGTAACTAAGACGTTCCGAACGAACAAAACTTGCGTACATAGCGATCTCAGCTTTGTGCGCAGTAAAACGTATATCCTCAATTTCCGTAATGTTGTACAAAAATTTTCGACTAAACTCACTTACTGACACGTAACTAAGACGTTCCGAACGAACAAAACTTGCGTACATAGCGATCTCAGCTTTGTGCGCGGAAAAACGTATATCCTAATTTCGTTAACGTTGTACAAAAATTTTCGACTAAACTCACTTACTGACACGTAACTAAGACGTTCCGAACGAACAAAACTTGCGTACATCGTGATTTTAACAATGTATGCCGTGAAGCGGTACTTCTCAATTTCCTTGATGTTGCACAAGAATTTTCGACAAATCTCACTTACTGATACGTAACTAAGACGTTCCGAACGACCAAAACTTGCGTACGTAGCGATCTCAGCTTTGGGCGCAGAAAAACGTATATCCTCCATTTCTTTAACGTTGTACAAGAATTTTCGACTAAACTCACTTACTGACACGTAACTAAGACGTTCCGAACAAACAAAACTTGCGTACATAGCGATTTTAACAATGTATGCCGTGAAGCGGTTCTTCTCAATTTCCGTAATGCTGTACAAGAATTTTCGACTAAACTCACTTACTGACACGTAACTAAGACGTTCCGAACGAACAAAACTTGCGTACATAGCGATCTCAGCTTTGTGCGCGGAAAACGTATATCCTCAATTTCTTTAACGTTGTACAAGAATTTTCGACTAAACTCACTTACTGTCACGTAACTAAGACGTTCCGAAAGAACAAAACATGCGTACATAGCGATTTTAACAATGTATGCCGTGAAGCAGTTCTTCTCAATTTCCTTGATGTTGCACAAGAATTTTAGACAAATCTCACTTACTGACACGTAACTAAGACGTTCCGAACGAACAAAGCTTGCGTACATAGCGATCTCAGCTTTGTGCGCAGTAAAACGTATATCCTCAATTTCCGTAATGTTGTACAAAAATTTTCGACTAAACTCACTTACTGACACGTAACTAAGACGTTCCGAACGAACAAAACTTGCGTACATAGCGATCTCAGCTTTGTGCGCGGAAAAACGTATATCCTCAATTTCTTTAACGTTGTACAAGAATTTTCGACTAAACTCACTTACTGACACGTAATTAAGACGTTCCGAACGAACAAAACTTGCGTATATAGCGGTTTTAACAATGTATGCCGTGAAGCGGTTCTTCTCAATTTCCTTGATGTTGCACAAGAATTTTAGACAAATCTCACTTACTGACACGTAACTAAGACGTTCCGAACGAACAAAACTTGCGTACATAGCGATCTCAGCTTTGTGCGCAGTAAAACGTATATCCTCAATTTCCGTAATGTTGTACAAGAATTTTCGACTAAACTCACTTACTGACACGTAACTAAGACGTTCCGAACGAACAAAACTTGCGTACATAGCGATCTCAGCTTTGTGCGCGGAAAAACGTGTATCCTAATTTCGTTAACGTTGTACAAAAATTTTCGACTAAACTCACTTACTGACACGTAACTAAGACGTTCCGAACGAACAAAACTTGCGTACATAGCGATCTCAGCTTTGTGCGCGGAAAAACGTATATCCTCAATTTCTTTAACGTTGTACAAGAATTTTCGACTAAACTCACTTACTGACACGTAACTAAGACGTTCCAAACGAACAAAACTTGCGTACATAGCGGTTTTAACAATATATGCCGTGAAGCGGTTCTTCTCAATTTCCTTGATGTTGCACAAGAATGTTAGACAAATCTCACTTACTGACACGTAACTAAGACGTTCCGAACGAACAAAACATGCGTACGTAGCGATCTCAGCTTTGTGCGCAGAAAAACGTATATCCTCCATTTCTTTAACGTTGTACAAGAATTTTCGACTAAACTCACTTACTGTCACGTAACTAAGACGTTCCGAACGAACAAAACTTGCGTACATAGCGATTTTAACAATGTATGCCGTGAAGCGGTTCTTCTCAATTTCCTTGATGTTGCACAAGAATTTTAGACAAATCTCACTTACTGACACGTAACTAAGACGTTCCGAACGAACAAAACATGCGTACGTAGCGATCTCAGCTTTGTGCGCAGAAAAACGTATATCCTCCATTTCTTTAACGTTGTACAAGAATTTTCGACTAAACTCACTTACTGTCACGTAACTAAGACGTTCCGAACGAACAAAACTTGCGTACATAGCGATTTTAACAATGTATTCCGTGAAGCAGTTCTTCTCAATTTCCTTGATGTTGCACAAGAATTTTAGACAAATCTCACTTACTGACACGTAACTAAGACGTTCCGAACGAACAAAACTTGCGTACATAGCGATCTCAGCTTTGTGCGCAGTAAAACGTATATCCTCAATTTCCGTAATGTTGTACAAAAATTTTCGACTAAACTCACTTACTGACACGTAACTAAGACGTTCCGAACGAACAAAACTTGCGTACATAGCGATCTCAGCTTTGTGCGCGGGAAAACGTATATCCTAATTTCGTTAACGTTGTACAAAAATTTTCGACTAAACTCACTTACTGACACGTAACTAAGACGTTCCAAACGAACAAAACTTGCGTACATCGTGATTTTAACAATGTATGCCGTGAAGCGGTACTTCTCAATTTCCTTGATGTTGCACAAGAATTTTCGACAAATCTCACTTACTGATACGTAACTAAGACGTTCCGAACGACCAAAACTTGCGTACGTAGCGATCTCAGCTTTGGGCGCAGAAAAACGTATATCCTCCATTTCTTTAACGTTGTACAAGAATTTTCGACTAAACTCACTTACTGACACGTAACTAAGACGTTCCGAACAAACAAAACTTGCGTACATAGCGATTTTAACAATGTATGCCGTGAAGCGGTTCTTCTCAATTTCCGTAATGTTGTACAAGAATTTTCGACTAAACTCACTTACTGACACGTAACTAAGACGTTCCGAACGAACAAAACTTGCGTACATAGCGATCTCAGCTTTGTGCGCGGAAAACGTATATCCTCAATTTCTTTAACGTTGTACAAGAATTTTCGACTAAACTCACTTACTGACACGTAACTAAGACGTTCCGAACGAACAAAACTTGCGTACATAGCGGTTTTAACAATATATGCCGTGAAGCGGTTCTTCTCAATTTCCTTGATGTTGCACAAGAATGTTAGACAAATCTCACTTACTGACACGTAACTAAGACGTTCCGAACGAACAAAACTTGCGTATATAGCGGTTTTAACAATGTATGCCGTGAAGCGGTTCTTCTCAATTTCCTTGATGTTCCACAAGAATTTTAGACAAATCTCACTTACTGACACGTAACTAAGACGTTCCGAACGAACAAAACTTGCGTACATAGCGATCTCAGCTTTGTGCGCAGTAAAACGTATATCCTCAATTTCCGTAATGTTGTACAAGAATTTTCGACTAAACTCACTTACTGACACGTAACTAAGACGTTCCGAACGAACAAAACTTGCGTACATAGCGATCTCAGCTTTGTGCGCAGTAAAACGTATATCCTCAATTTCCGTAATGTTGTACAAAAATTTTCGACTAAACTCACTTACTGACACGTAACTAAGACGTTCCGAACGAACAAAACTTGCGTACATAGCGATCTCAGCTTTGTGCGCGGGAAAACGTATATCCTAATTTCGTTAACGTTGTACAAAAATTTTCGACTAAACTCACTTACTGACACGTAACTAAGACGTTCCAAACGAACAAAACTTGCGTACATAGCGGTTTTAACAATGTATGCCGTGAAGCGGGTCTTCTCAATTTCCTTGATGTTGCACAAGAATTTTAGACAAATCTCACTTACTGACACGTAACTAAGACGTTCCGAACGAACAAAACTTGCGTACATAGCGGTTTTAACAATGTATGCCGTGAAGCGGTTCTTCTCAATTTCCTTGATGTTGCACAAGAATGTTAGACAAATGTCACTTACAGACACGTAACTAAGACGTTCCGAACGAACAAAACATGCGTACGTAGCGATCTCAGCTTTGTGCGCAGAAAAACGTATATCCTCCATTTCTTTAACGTTGTACAAGAATTTTCGACTAAACTCACATACTGTCACGTAACTAAGACGTTCCGAACGAACAAAACTTGCGTATATAGCGGTTTTAACAATGTATGCCGCGAAGCGGTTCTTCTCAATTTCCTTGATGTTGCACAAGAATTTTAGACAAATCTCACTTACTGACACGTAACTAAGACGTTCCGAACGAACAAAACTTGCGTACACAGCGATCTCAGCTTTGTGCGCAGTAAAACGTATATCCTAAATTTCCGTAATGTTGTACAAAAATTTTCGACTAAACTCACTTACTGACACGTAACTAAGACGTTCCGAACGAACAAAACTTGCGTACATAGCGATCTCAGCTTTGTGCGCGGAAAAACGTATATCCTCAATTTCTTTAACGTTGTACAAGAATTTTCGACTAAACTCACTTACTGACACGTAATTAAGACGTTCCGAACGAACAAAACTTGCGTATATAGCGGTTTTAACAATGTATGCCGTGAAGCGGTTCTTCTCAATTTCCTTGATGTTGCACAAGAATTTTAGACAAATCTCACTTACTGACACGTAACTAAGACGTTCCGAACGAACAAAACTTGCGTACATAGCGATCTCAGCTTTGTGCGCAGTAAAACGTATATCCTCAATTTCCGTAATGTTGTACAAGAATTTTCGACTAAACTCACTTACTGACACGTAACTAAGACATTCCGAACGAACAAAACTTGCGTACATAGCGATCTCAGCTTTGTGCGCGGGAAAACGTATATCCTCAATTTCTTTAACGTTGTACAAGAATTTTAGACAAATCTCACTTACTGACACGTAACTAAGACGTTCCGAACGAACAAAACTTGCGTACATAGCGATTTTAACAATGTATGCCGTGAAGCGGTTCTTCTCAATTTCCTTGATGTTGCACAAGAATTTTAGACAAATCTCACTTACTGACACGTAACTTAGACGTTCCGAACGAACAAAATTTGCGTACATAGCGATCTCAGCTTTGTGCGCGGAAAAACGTATATCCTCAATTTCTTTAACGTTGTACAAGAATTTTAGACAAATCTCACTTACTGACACGTAACTAAGACGTTCCGAACGAACAAAACTTGCGTACATAGCGGTTTTAACAATGTATGCCGTGAAGCGGTTCTTCTCAATTTCCTTGATGTTGCACAAGAATTTTAGACAAATCTCACTTACTGACACGTAACTAAGACGTTCCGAACGAACAAAACTTGCGTACATAGCGATCTCAGCTTTGTGCGCAGCAAAACGTATATCCTCAATTTCCGTAATGTTGTACAAGAATTTTCGACTAAACTCACTTACTGACACGTAACTAAAACGTTCCGAACGAACAAAACTTGCGTACATAGCGATCTCAGCTTTGTGCGCGGAAAACGTATATCCTAATTTCGTTAACGTTGTACAAAAATTTTCGACTAAACTCACTTACTGACACGTAACTAAGACGTTCCGAACGAACGAAACTTGCGTACATAGCGATTTTAACAATGTATGCCGTGAAGCGGTTCTTCTCAATTTCCTTGATGTTGCACAAGAATGTTAGACAAATCTCACTTACTGACACGTAACTAAGACGTTCCGACCGAACAAAACATGCGTACGTAGCGATCTCAGCTTTGTGCGCAGAAAAACGTATATCCTCCATTTCTTTAACGTTGTACAAGAATTTTCGACTAAACTCACTTACTGTCACGTAACTAAGACGTTCCGAACGAACAAAACTTGCGTACATAGCGATTTTAACAATGTATGCCGTGAAGCGGTTCTTCTCAATTTCCTTGATGTTGCACAAGAATTTTAGACAAATCTCACTTACTGACACGTAACTAAGACGTTCCGAACGAACAAAACTTGCGTACATAGCGGTTTTAACAATGTATGCCGTGAAGCGGTTCTTCTCAATTTCCTTGATGTTGCACAAGAATTTTAGACAAATCTCACTTACTGACACGTAACTAAGACGTTCCGAACGAACAAAACTTGCGTACATAGCGGTTTTAACAATGTATGCCGTGAAGCGGTTCTTCTCAATTTCCTTGATGTTGCACAAGAATTTTAGACAAATCTCACTTACTGACACGTAACTAAGACGTTCCGAACGATCAAAACTTGCGTACATAGCGATCTCAGCTTTGTGCGCAGTAAAACGTATATCCTCAATTTCCGTAATGTTGTACAAGAATTTTCGACTAAACTCACTTACTGACACGTAACTAAGACATTCCGAACGAACAAAACTTGCGCACATAGCGATCTCAGCTTTGTGCGCGGAAAAACGTATATCCGCAATTTCTTTAACGTTGTACAAGAATTTTCGACTAAACTCACTTACTGACACGTAACTAAGACGTTCCGAACGAACAAAACTTGCGTACATAGCGATTTTAACAATGTATGCCGTGAAGCGGTTCTTCTCAATTTCCTTGATGTTGCACAAGAATTTTAGACAAATCTCACTTACTGACACGTAACTAAGACGTTCCGAACGAACAAAACTTGCGTACATAGCGATCTCAGCTTTGTGCGCAGTAAAACGTATATCCTCAATTTCCGTAATGTTGTACAAGAATTTTCGACTAAACTCACTTACTGACACGTAACTAAGACATTCCGAACGAACAAAACTTGCGTACATAGCGATCTCAGCTTTGTGCGCGGGAAAACGTATATCCTCAATTTCTTTAACGTTGTACAAGAATTTTAGACAAATCTCACTTACTGACACGTAACTAAGACGTTCCGAACGAACAAAACTTGCGTACATAGCGATTTTAACAATGTATGCCGTGAAGCGGTTCTTCTCAATTTCCTTGATGTTGCACAAGAATTTTAGACAAATCTCACTTACTGACACGTAACTTAGACGTTCCGAACGAACAAAATTTGCGTACATAGCGATCTCAGCTTTGTGCGCGGAAAAACGTATATCCTCAATTTCTTTAACGTTGTACAAGAATTTTAGACAAATCTCACTTACTGACACGTAACTAAGACGTTCCGAACGAACAAAACTTGCGTACATAGCGGTTTTAACAATGTATGCCGTGAAGCGGTTCTTCTCAATTTCCTTGATGTTGCACAAGAATTTTAGACAAATCTCACTTACTGACACGTAACTAAGACGTTCCGAACGAACAAAACTTGCGTACATAGCGATCTCAGCTTTGTGCGCAGCAAAACGTATATCCTCAATTTCCGTAATGTTGTACAAGAATTTTCGACTAAACTCACTTACTGACACGTAACTAAAACGTTCCGAACGAACAAAACTTGCGTACATAGCGATCTCAGCTTTGTGCGCGGAAAACGTATATCCTAATTTCGTTAACGTTGTACAAAAATTTTCGACTAAACTCACTTACTGACACGTAACTAAGACGTTCCGAACGAACGAAACTTGCGTACATAGCGATTTTAACAATGTATGCCGTGAAGCGGTTCTTCTCAATTTCCTTGATGTTGCACAAGAATGTTAGACAAATCTCACTTACTGACACGTAACTAAGACGTTCCGACCGAACAAAACATGCGTACGTAGCGATCTCAGCTTTGTGCGCAGAAAAACGTATATCCTCCATTTCTTTAACGTTGTACAAGAATTTTCGACTAAACTCACTTACTGTCACGTAACTAAGACGTTCCGAACGAACAAAACTTGCGTACATAGCGATTTTAACAATGTATGCCGTGAAGCGGTTCTTCTCAATTTCCTTGATGTTGCACAAGAATTTTAGACAAATCTCACTTACTGACACGTAACTAAGACGTTCCGAACGAACAAAACTTGCGTACATAGCGGTTTTAACAATGTATGCCGTGAAGCGGTTCTTCTCAATTTCCTTGATGTTGCACAAGAATTTTAGACAAATCTCACTTACTGACACGTAACTAAGACGTTCCGAACGAACAAAACTTGCGTACATAGCGGTTTTAACAATGTATGCCGTGAAGCGGTTCTTCTCAATTTCCTTGATGTTGCACAAGAATTTTAGACAAATCTCACTTACTGACACGTAACTTAGACGTTCCGAACGAACAAAATTTGCGTACATAGCGATCTCAGCTTTGTGCGCGGAAAAACGTATATCCTCAATTTCTTTAACGTTGTACAAGAATTTTAGACAAATCTCACTTACTGACACGTAACTAAGACGTTCCGAACGAACAAAACTTGCGTACATAGCGGTTTTAACAATGTATGCCGTGAAGCGGTTCTTCTCAATTTCCTTGATGTTGCACAAGAATTTTAGACAAATCTCACTTACTGACACGTAACTAAGACGTTCCGAACGAACAAAACTTGCGTACATAGCGATCTCAGCTTTGTGCGCAGCAAAACGTATATCCTCAATTTCCGTAATGTTGTACAAGAATTTTCGACTAAACTCACTTACTGACACGTAACTAAAACGTTCCGAACGAACAAAACTTGCGTACATAGCGATCTCAGCTTTGTGCGCGGAAAACGTATATCCTAATTTCGTTAACGTTGTACAAAAATTTTCGACTAAACTCACTTACTGACACGTAACTAAGACGTTCCGAACGAACGAAACTTGCGTACATAGCGATTTTAACAATGTATGCCGTGAAGCGGTTCTTCTCAATTTCCTTGATGTTGCACAAGAATGTTAGACAAATCTCACTTACTGACACGTAACTAAGACGTTCCGAACGAACGAAACTTGCGTACATAGCGATTTTAACAATGTATGCCGTGAAGCGGTTCTTCTCAATTTCCTTGATGTTGCACAAGAATGTTAGACAAATCTCACTTACTGACACGTAACTAAGACGTTCCGACCGAACAAAACATGCGTACGTAGCGATCTCAGCTTTGTGCGCAGAAAAACGTATATCCTCCATTTCTTTAACGTTGTACAAGAATTTTCGACTAAACTCACTTACTGTCACGTAACTAAGACGTTCCGAACGAACAAAACTTGCGTACATAGCGATTTTAACAATGTATGCCGTGAAGCGGTTCTTCTCAATTTCCTTGATGTTGCACAAGAATTTTAGACAAATCTCACTTACTGACACGTAACTAAGACGTTCCGAACGAACAAAACTTGCGTACATAGCGGTTTTAACAATGTATGCCGTGAAGCGGTTCTTCTCAATTTCCTTGATGTTGCACAAGAATTTTAGACAAATCTCACTTACTGACACGTAACTAAGACGTTCCGAACGAACAAAACTTGCGTACATAGCGGTTTTAACAATGTATGCCGTGAAGCGGTTCTTCTCAATTTCCTTGATGTTGCACAAGAATTTTAGACAAATCTCACTTACTGACACGTAACTAAGACGTTCCGAACGATCAAAACTTGCGTACATAGCGATCTCAGCTTTGTGCGCAGTAAAACGTATATCCTCAATTTCCGTAATGTTGTACAAGAATTTTCGACTAAACTCACTTACTGACACGTAACTAAGACATTCCGAACGAACAAAACTTGCGCACATAGCGATCTCAGCTTTGTGCGCGGAAAAACGTATATCCTCAATTTCTTTAACGTTGTACAAGAATTTTCGACTAAACTCACTTACTGACACGTAACTAAGACGTTCCGAACGAACAAAACTTGCGTACATAGCGATTTTAACAATGTATGCCGTGAAGCGGTTCTTCTCAATTTCCTTGATGTTGCACAAGAATTTTAGACAAATCTCACTTACTGACACGTA
Organism: Polyergus mexicanus; assembly: GCF_030449975.1. NCBI lineage: Eukaryota > Metazoa > Arthropoda > Insecta > Hymenoptera > Formicidae > Polyergus > Polyergus mexicanus. The sequence continues at coordinate 23,245 of NW_027223371.1, forward strand.
ACTAAGACGTTCCGAACGAACAAAACTTGCGTACATAGCGATCTCAGCTTTGTGCGCAGTAAAACGTATATCCTCAATTTCCGTAATGTTGTACAAGAATTTTCGACTAAACTCACTTACTGACACGTAACTAAGACATTCCGAACGAACAAAACTTGCGTACATAGCGATCTCAGCTTTGTGCGCGGGAAAACGTATATCCTCAATTTCTTTAACGTTGTACAAGAATTTTAGACAAATCTCACTTACTGACACGTAACTAAGACGTTCCGAACGAACAAAACTTGCGTACATAGCGATTTTAACAATGTATGCCGTGAAGCGGTTCTTCTCAATTTCCTTGATGTTGCACAAGAATTTTAGACAAATCTCACTTACTGACACGTAACTTAGACGTTCCGAACGAACAAAATTTGCGTACATAGCGATCTCAGCTTTGTGCGCGGAAAAACGTATATCCTCAATTTCTTTAACGTTGTACAAGAATTTTAGACAAATCTCACTTACTGACACGTAACTAAGACGTTCCGAACGAACAAAACTTGCGTACATAGCGGTTTTAACAATGTATGCCGTGAAGCGGTTCTTCTCAATTTCCTTGATGTTGCACAAGAATTTTAGACAAATCTCACTTACTGACACGTAACTAAGACGTTCCGAACGAACAAAACTTGCGTACATAGCGATCTCAGCTTTGTGCGCAGCAAAACGTATATCCTCAATTTCCGTAATGTTGTACAAGAATTTTCGACTAAACTCACTTACTGACACGTAACTAAAACGTTCCGAACGAACAAAACTTGCGTACATAGCGATCTCAGCTTTGTGCGCGGAAAACGTATATCCTAATTTCGTTAACGTTGTACAAAAATTTTCGACTAAACTCACTTACTGACACGTAACTAAGACGTTCCGAACGAACGAAACTTGCGTACATAGCGATTTTAACAATGTATGCCGTGAAGCGGTTCTTCTCAATTTCCTTGATGTTGCACAAGAATGTTAGACAAATCTCACTTACTGACACGTAACTAAGACGTTCCGACCGAACAAAACATGCGTACGTAGCGATCTCAGCTTTGTGCGCAGAAAAACGTATATCCTCCATTTCTTTAACGTTGTACAAGAATTTTCGACTAAACTCACTTACTGTCACGTAACTAAGACGTTCCGAACGAACAAAACTTGCGTACATAGCGATTTTAACAATGTATGCCGTGAAGCGGTTCTTCTCAATTTCCTTGATGTTGCACAAGAATTTTAGACAAATCTCACTTACTGACACGTAACTAAGACGTTCCGAACGAACAAAACTTGCGTACATAGCGGTTTTAACAATGTATGCCGTGAAGCGGTTCTTCTCAATTTCCTTGATGTTGCACAAGAATTTTAGACAAATCTCACTTACTGACACGTAACTAAGACGTTCCGAACGAACAAAACTTGCGTACATAGCGGTTTTAACAATGTATGCCGTGAAGCGGTTCTTCTCAATTTCCTTGATGTTGCACAAGAATTTTAGACAAATCACACTTACTGACACGTAACTAAAACGTTCCGAACGACCAAAACTTGCGTACGTAGCGATCTCAGCTTTGGGCGCAGAAAAACGTATATCCTCCATTTCTTTAACGTTGTACAAGAATTTTCGACCAAACTCACTTACTGACACGTAACTAAGACGTTCCGAACGAACAAAACTTGCGTACATAGCGGTTTTAACAATGTATGCCGTGAAGCGGTTCTTCTCAATTTCCTTGATGTTGCACAAGAATGTTAGACAAATCTTACTTACTGACACGTAACTAAGACGTTCCGAACGAACAAAACATGCGTACGTAGCGATCTCAGCTTTGTGCGCAGAAAAACGTATATCCTCCATTTCTTTAACGTTGTACAAGACTTTTCGACTAAACTCACTTACTGTCACGTAACTAAGACGTTCCGAACGAACAAAACTTGCGTACATAGCGATTTTAACAATGTATGCCGTGAAGCGGTTCTTCTCAATTTCCTTGATGTTGCACAAGAATTTTAGACAAATCTCACTTACTGACACGTAACTAAGACGTTCCGAACGAACAAAACTTGCGTACATAGCGGTTTTAACAATGTATGCCGTGAAGCGGTTCTTCTCAATTTCCTTGATGTTGCACAAGAATTTTAGACAAATCTCACTTACTGACACGTAACTAAGACGTTCCGAACGAACAAAACTTGCGTACATAGCGGTTTTAACAATGTATGCCGTGAAGCGGTTCTTCTCAATTTTCTTGATGTTGCACAAGAATTTTAGACAATTCTCACTTACTGACACGTAACTAAGACGTTCCGAACGAACAAAACTTGCGTACATAGCAATCTCAGCTTTGTGCGCAGCAAAACGTATATCCTAATTTCGTTAACGATGTACAAAAATTTTCGACTAAACTCACTTACTGACACGTAACTAAGTCGTTCCGAAAGAACAAAACTTGCGTACATAGCGATGTTAACAATGTATGCCGTGAAGCGGTTCTTCTCAATTTCCTTGATGTTGCACAAGAATTTTAGACAAATCTCACTTACTGACACGTAACTAAGACGTTCCGAACGAACAAAACTTGCGTACATAGCGATCTCAGCTTTGTGCGCAGTGTGACGTCCCAGTCGCACATTTTTATTTTTTTATAAACAATAAATTCTCATCAGACTCACTTAAAGGATGCTAATAGAGCAAGATCAATTATAAAATTCATTATAATAACTTGGGAAAAACATATATGTATTTACTAAACACCCTATATAAAAACTATACGAGTCAATCATTATGCGAGTATCAGTATATAGGAAGAAAGTTGCTCATTTAGTAAAGAGAGCAATTAGAAATTAGCATTAGTACTTATGTCCACCCTGTATATGGACTACATACATAGAACACACATACAAGCGTACATACATACAATCACAAGGTAAGAATTGTACCTCGTAACGAAAAACGGCATATAAATATTCCACATCAATATTTCTTGGACACCCGGTATATCAAAAAATACGTAAAAATATAGCTACGAGTCTGTAGAATGAGAACACGTTCAAAAACCTCGGAAAGGTAACAATTTTGAGCTTTTATACATGCGGCCCTGGGAAAGTCGTCAAAATAGCCAAACTATATACATATATATGTATGCCTATCGGCTGTTTCCGCGACATCAAAATTCTATTGCATATATCTGAGCATTAAAATAAAATATCATGATTGTAAACACCTACGTATATTCGCGAAACCTTCTCGCTGCATTACTACTAAAAACATACAATTTAAGATTTATTTATAATCCACGGGAACATTATTAGGAAACTGAAAACTTTATTACAAATGTCACAAAATTTAAAACGTTATATATATATATAAAGGAACGTATACATAAACCCAAACGTTGTATACATAGATTCTTCAACCTGCAAGGAATAATTTGAGTAATATCAAAAAGTCATATATATATGTTTACATGCATATATATATATATGTATGTATCAGAATAGAAGTACGATTTACACATTGTGAAAACTTCAATATCCCCAAGATTTTATACGCACACTCTAGTTTAAGCAGCGTAAGATTATTATATGTATCAATAGAATATTCAGTAGAGAATATTTTATTCCTACGTTAAGCATTATAAGAGTTTTAGACTGTGCACGGAAATGCAAGTCCGCCGTCGATCGATAATCTTATCCGGCCTCCCGATAAGATAATGCATACTGAAAGCCTAAGGCAAAGAGCAATGCAAATGTAATATTATTAACTAAGAACGGCGCATTCCGTGACACGCTTTAATTATTAAGTACACGAGCATTTATATATCCACACATTAATATTAAGAATTTTATACCTTTTACACATTATTATTATATCTTTATATCTTTACACGAAATTATACCCGTACTAATACGCTATGCAACGCGTACACGTATTTTATATAACGTAGCATTTTGTAATCACATTATAGGTAGTAATAAGGAATTAAGCATATAAGAAATAATATTTTATTCAATGCAATATTCTATAAGAGTCTTAGAACGTACAAGTCGCCCGGCGATCAATACTTTTATCCGCCCGGCCGATAAGATAAGAGGGAAGCCAGGAGAACAACGGCTGCAAACGTTGATATAAAAGTCTTGGTATGCAGACGGCGAAAACACTAGCTATCCTTCTCACGCGCCGGGGAAGTCCCGACGCACAGGAGGGAAGCCCCGATTGACGTAGCGATCCCTACCAGCGGCGCTTCCCACTCGCCTTAGCCTCGCCTAAGACCATCCCACCAGCACGCGAAGACTTGAAGCAACGGCATACGGAGCCCTATCCCACCACGTACATCGAAGCGCTCCCACGGCATCATCTCCCCACCAACACCCGAAGACCGGAGGAGCTCAGTGAGAGCCGAACATCCAGCATTACTATTTCAAACTTCGAACAGCTAACACCACTAGCTCTTCAACATAGTAGTCCGGTGTACGCATCGACAAGCTCCGAATTCACAGTTATAAGACTCCTATTCTTGTACTTAGTTTCTCTAGCGTTAGCAGACGCTAGTAATATTAATTGCTTAACTTAACTTAAATATAAAATAAAGTGCTATTTTATTCTACATAATTCTACCAATTATTTCAACATCTGGTTACCAATTCATCCTGAATTAGCCGTCATTACAATAATTAAGAGCGCTTATCAGAAATCAATTTGGAGGACCAGCTACAGGGAGAATCCATCATATCAATCATTAACACATATAATCATAAAGGGTAAGAGGAAATAATACTTATTAATTAAGGAAATATTACTTATTAATTTTACACAATCGTTGACGGGTTATTAGTCTTATGGTCCCCGGTAGACACGGTGAACTGCAGGGTGACCGAAAAAGAAAATAAAATATCTCATTTATAAAGGAAAATTACACTAAAAATAATTAATAAATACTACTCAGATTTATTACTACAATTAGTATTATATGTTCATGTTCTTAAAATAATAAGAGAATAGTTTTTTTTTGTAAACTTCGAATACTGGGACGTGACAACGGCATACATTGTTAAAATCGCTATGTACGCAAGTTTTGTTCGTTCGGAACGTTTTAGTTACGTGACAGTAAGTGAGTTTAGTCGAAAATTCTTGTACAACGTTAAAGAAATGGAGGATATTCGTTTTTCTGCGCACAAAGCTGAGATCGCTACGTACGCATGTTTTGTTCGTTCGGAACGTCTTAGTTACGTGTCAGTAAGTGAGATTTGTCTAACATTCTTGTGCAACATCAAGGAAATTGAGAAGAACCGCTTCACGGCATACATTGTTAAAACCGCTATGTACGCAAGTTTTGTTCGTTCGGAACGTCTTAGTTACGTGTCAGTAAGTGAGATTTGTCTAAAATTCTTGTGCAACATCAAGGAAATTGAGAAGAACCGCTTCACGGCATACATTGTTAAAATCGCTATGTACGAAAGTTTTGCTCGTTCGGAACGTCTTAGTTACGTGTCAGTAAGTGAGTTTAGTCGAAAATTTTTGTACAACATTACGGAAATTGAGGATATACGTTTTACTGCGCACAAAGCTGAGATCGCTACGTACGCATGTTTTGTTCGTTCGGAACGTCTTAGTTACGTGTCAGTAAGTGAGATTTGTCTAAAATTCTTGTGCATCATCAAGGAAATTGAGAAGAACCGCTTCACGGCATACATTGTTAAAATCACTATGTACGCAAGTTTTGTTCGTTCGGAACGTCTTAGTTACGTGTCAGTAAGTGAGTTTAGTCGAAAATTCTTGTACAACGTTAATAAAATTGAGGATATACGTTTTTCTGCGCACAAAGCTGAGATCGCTATGTACGCAAGTTTTGGTCGTTCGGAACGTCTTAGTTACGTATCAGTAAGTGAGATTTGTCGAAAATTCTTGTGCAACATCAAGGAAATTGAGAAGTTCCGCTTCACGGCATACATTGTTAAAATCACGATGTACGCAAGTTTTGTTCGTTCGGAACGTCTTAGTTACGTGTCATTAAGTGAGTTTAGTCGAAAATTTTTGTACAACGTTAACGAAATTAGGATATACGTTTTTCCGCGCACAAAGCTGAGATCGCTATGTACGCAAGTTTTGTTCGTTCGGAACGTCTTAGTTACGTGTCAGTAAGTGAGTTTAGTCGAAAATTTTTGTACAACATTACGGAAATTGAGGATATACGTTTAACTGCGCACAAAGCTGAGATCGCTACGTACGCATGTTTTGTTCGTTCGGAACGTCTTAGTTACGTGTCAGTAAGTGAGATTTGTCTAAAATTCTTGTGCAACATCAAGGAAATTGAGAAGAACCGCTTCACGGCATACATTGTTAAAACCGCTATATACGCAAGTTTTGTTCGTTCGGAACGTCTTAGTTACGTGTCAGTAAGTGAGATTTGTCTAAAATTCTTGTGCAACATCAAGGAAATTGAGAAGAACCGCTTCACGGCATACATTGTTAAAATCGCTATGTACGCATTTTTGTTCGTTCGGAACGTCTTAGTTACGTGTCAGTAAGTTAGTTTAGTCGAAAATTTTTGTACAACGTTAAAGAAATTGAGGATATACGTTTTTCTGCGCACAAAGCTGAGATCGCTATGTACGCAAGTTTTGTTCGTTCGGAACGTCTTAGTTACGTGACAGTAAGTGAGTTTAGTCGAAAATTCTTGTGCAACATCAAGGAAATTGAGAAGAACCGCTTCACGGCATACATTGTTAAAACCGCTATGTACGCAAGTTTTGTTCGTTCGGAACGTCTTAGTTACGTGTCAGTAAGTGAGATTTGTCTAAAATTCTTGTGCAACATCAAGGAAATTAAGAAGAACCGCTTCACAGCATACATTGTTAAAATCGCTATGTACGCAAGTTTTGTTCGTTCGGAACGTCTTAGTTACGTGTCAGTAAGTGAGATTTGTCTAAAATTCTTGTGCAACATCAAGGAAATTGAGAAGAACCGCTTCACGGCATACATTGTTAAAACCGCTATGTACGCAAGTTTTGTTCGTTCGGAACGTCTTAGTTACGTGTCAGTAAGTGAGATTTGTCTAATATTCTTGTGCAACATCAAGGAAATTGAGAAGAACCGCTTCACGGCATACATTGTTAAAATCGCTATGTACGCAAGTTTTGCTCGTTCGGAACGTCTTAGTTACGTGTCAGTAAGTGAGTTTAGTCGAAAATTTTTGTACAACATTACGGAAATTGAGGATATACGTTTTACTGCGCACAAAGCTGAGATCGCTACGTACGCATGTTTTGTTCGTTCGGAACGTCTTAGTTACGTGTCAGTAAGTGAGATTTGTCTAAAATTCTTGTGCATCATCAAGGAAATTGAGAAGAACCGCTTCACGGCATACATTGTTAAAATCACTATGTACGCAAGTTTTGTTCGTTCGGAACGTCTTAGTTACGTGTCAGTAAGTGAGTTTAGTCGAAAATTCTTGTACAACGTTAATAAAATTGAGGATATACGTTTTTCTGCGCACAAAGCTGAGATCGCTATGTACGCAAGTTTTGGTCGTTCGGAACGTCTTAGTTACGTATCAGTAAGTGAGATTTGTCGAAAATTCTTGTGCAACATCAATGAAATTGAGAAGTTCCGCTTCACGGCATACATTGTTAAAATCACGATGTACGCAAGTTTTGTTCGTTCGGAACGTCTTAGTTACGTGTCATTAAGTGAGTTTAGTCGAAAATTTTTGTACAACGTTAACGAAATTAGGATATACGTTTTTCCGCGCACAAAGCTGAGATCGCTATGTACGCAAGTTTTGTTCGTTCGGAACGTCTTAGTTACGTGTCAGTAAGTGAGTTTAGTCGAAAATTTTTGTACAACATTACGGAAATTGAGGATATACGTTTAACTGCGCACAAAGCTGAGATCGCTACGTACGCATGTTTTGTTCGTTCGGAACGTCTTAGTTACGTGTCAGTAAGTGAGATTTGTCTAAAATTCTTGTGCAACATCAAGGAAATTGAGAAGAACCGCTTCACGGCATACATTGTTAAAACCGCTATATACGCAAGTTTTGTTCGTTCGGAACGTCTTAGTTACGTGTCAGTAAGTGAGATTTGTCTAAAATTCTTGTGCAACATCAAGGAAATTGAGAAGAACCGCTTCACGGCATACATTGTTAAAATCGCTATGTACGCATTTTTGTTCGTTCGGAACGTCTTAGTTACGTGTCAGTAAGTTAGTTTAGTCGAAAATTTTTGTACAACGTTAAAGAAATTGAGGATATACGTTTTTCTGCGCACAAAGCTGAGATCGCTATGTACGCAAGTTTTGTTCGTTCGGAACGTCTTAGTTACGTGACAGTAAGTGAGTTTAGTCGAAAATTCTTGTGCAACATCAAGGAAATTGAGAAGAACCGCTTCACGGCATACATTGTTAAAACCGCTATGTACGCAAGTTTTGTTCGTTCGGAACGTCTTAGTTACGTGTCAGTAAGTGAGATTTGTCTAATATTCTTGTGCAACATCAAGGAAATTGAGAAGAACCGCTTCACGGCATACATTGTTAAAATCGCTATGTACGCAAGTTTTGCTCGTTCGGAACGTCTTAGTTACGTGTCAGTAAGTGAGTTTAGTCGAAAATTTTTGTACAACATTACGGAAATTGAGGATATACGTTTTACTGCGCACAAAGCTGAGATCGCTACGTACGCATGTTTTGTTCGTTCGGAACGTCTTAGTTACGTGTCAGTAAGTGAGATTTGTCTAAAATTCTTGTGCATCATCAAGGAAATTGAGAAGAACCGCTTCACGGCATACATTGTTAAAATCACTATGTACGCAAGTTTTGTTCGTTCGGAACGTCTTAGTTACGTGTCAGTAAGTGAGTTTAGTCGAAAATTCTTGTACAACGTTAATAAAATTGAGGATATACGTTTTTCTGCGCACAAAGCTGAGATCGCTATGTACGCAAGTTTTGGTCGTTCGGAACGTCTTAGTTACGTATCAGTAAGTGAGATTTGTCGAAAATTCTTGTGCAACATCAATGAAATTGAGAAGTTCCGCTTCACGGCATACATTGTTAAAATCACGATGTACGCAAGTTTTGTTCGTTCGGAACGTCTTAGTTACGTGTCATTAAGTGAGTTTAGTCGAAAATTTTTGTACAACGTTAACGAAATTAGGATATACGTTTTTCCGCGCACAAAGCTGAGATCGCTATGTACGCAAGTTTTGTTCGTTCGGAACGTCTTAGTTACGTGTCAGTAAGTGAGTTTAGTCGAAAATTTTTGTACAACATTACGGAAATTGAGGATATACGTTTAACTGCGCACAAAGCTGAGATCGCTACGTACGCATGTTTTGTTCGTTCGGAACGTCTTAGTTACGTGTCAGTAAGTGAGATTTGTCTAAAATTCTTGTGCAACATCAAGGAAATTGAGAAGAACCGCTTCACGGCATACATTGTTAAAACCGCTATATACGCAAGTTTTGTTCGTTCGGAACGTCTTAGTTACGTGTCAGTAAGTGAGATTTGTCTAAAATTCTTGTGCAACATCAAGGAAATTGAGAAGAACCGCTTCACGGCATACATTGTTAAAATCGCTATGTACGCATTTTTGTTCGTTCGGAACGTCTTAGTTACGTGTCAGTAAGTTAGTTTAGTCGAAAATTTTTGTACAACGTTAAAGAAATTGAGGATATACGTTTTTCTGCGCACAAAGCTGAGATCGCTATGTACGCAAGTTTTGTTCGTTCGGAACGTCTTAGTTACGTGACAGTAAGTGAGTTTAGTCGAAAATTCTTGTGCAACATCAAGGAAATTGAGAAGAACCGCTTCACGGCATACATTGTTAAAACCGCTATGTACGCAAGTTTTGTTCGTTCGGAACGTCTTAGTTACGTGTCAGTAAGTGAGATTTGTCTAAAATTCTTGTGCAACATCAAGGAAATTAAGAAGAACCGCTTCACAGCATACATTGTTAAAATCGCTATGTACGCAAGTTTTGTTCGTTCGGAACGTCTTAGTTACGTGTCAGTAAGTGAGATTTGTCTAAAATTCTTGTGCAACATCAAGGAAATTGAGAAGAACCGCTTCACGGCATACATCGTTAAAACCGCTATGTACGCAAGTTTTGTTCGTTCGGAACGTCTTAGTTACCTGTCAGTAAGTGAGATTTGTCTAACATTCTTGTGCAACATCAAGGAAATTGAGAAGAACCGCTTCACGGCATACATTGTTAAAATCACTATGTACGCAAGTTTTGTTCGTTCGGAACGTCTTAGTTACGTGTCAGTAAGTGAGATTTGTCTAAAATTCTTGTGCAACATCAAGGAAATTGAGAAGAACCGCTTCACGGCATACATTGTTAAAATCGCTATGTACGCAAGTTTTGTTCATTCGGAACGTCTTAGTTACGTGACAGTAAGTGAGTTTAGTCGAAAATTCTTGTACAACGTTAAAGAAATGGAGGATATACGTTTTTCTGCGCACAAAGCTGAGATCGCTACGTACGCATGTTTTGCTCGTTCGGAACGTCTTAGTTACGTGTCAGTAAGTGAGATTTGTCTAACATTCTTGTGCAACATCAAGGAAATTGAGAAGGACCGCTTCACGGCATACATTGTTAAAACCGCTATGTACGCAAGTTTTGTTCGTTCGGAACGTCTTAGTTACGTATCAGTAAGTGAGATTTGTCTAACATTCTTGTGCAACATCAAGGAAATTGAGAAGAACCGCTTCACGGCATACATTGTTAAAACCGCTATGTACGCAAGTTTTGTTCGTTCGGAACGTCTTAGGTACGTGTCAGTAAGTGAGATTTGTCTAACATTCTTGTGCAACATCAAGGAAATTGAGAAGAACCGCTTCACAGCATACATTGTTAAAATCGCTATGTACGCAAGTTTTGTTCGTTCGGAACGTCTTAGTTACGTGTCAGTAAGTGAGATTTGTCTAAAATTCTTGTGCAACATCAAGGAAATTGAGAAGAACCGCTTCACGGCATACATTGTTAAAACCGCTATGTACGCAAGTTTTGTTCGTTCGGAACGTCTTAGTTACGTGTCAGTAAGTGAGATTTGTCTAACATTCTTGTGCAACATCAAGGAAATTGAGAAGAACCGCTTCACGGCATACATTGTTAAAACCGCTATGTACGCAAGTTTTGTTCGTTCGGAACATCTTAGTTACGTGTCAGTAAGTGAGATTTGTCTAAAATTCTTGTGCAACATCAAGGAAATTGAGAAGAACCGCTTCACGGCATACATTGTTAAAATCGCTATGTACGCAAGTTTTGTTTGCTCGGAACGTCTTAGTTACGTGTCAGTAAGTGAGTTTAGTCGACAATTCTTGTACAACGTTAAAGAAATGAGGATATACGTTTTTCGGCGCCCAAAGCTGAGATCGCTACGTACGCAAGTTTTGGTCGTTCGGAACGTTTTAGTTACGTGTCAGTAAGTGAGATTTGTCTAAAATTCTTGTGCAACATCAAGGAAATTGAGAAGAACCGCTTCACGGCATACATTGTTAAAATCGCTATGTACGCAAGTTTTGTTCGTTCGGAACGTCTTAGTTACGTGTCAGTAAGTGAGTTTAGTCGAAAATTTTTGTACAACGTTAATGAAATTGAGGATATACGTTTTACTGCGCACAAAGCTGAGATCGCCATGTACGCAAGTTTTGTTCGTTCGGAACGTCTTAGTTACGTGTCAGTAAGTGAGTTTAGTCGAAAATTCTTGTACAACATTACGGAAATTGAGGATATACGTTTTACTGCGCACAAAGCTGAGATCGCCATGTACGCAAGTTTTGTTCGTTCGGAACGTCTTAGTTACGTGTCAGTAAGAGAGTTTAGTCGAAAATTCTTGTACAACATTACGGAAATTGAGGATATACGTTTTACTGCGCACAAAGCTGAGATCGCTATGTACGCAAGTTTTGTTCGTTCGAACGTCTTAGTTACGTGTCAGTAAGTGAGATTTGTCTAAAATTCTTGTGCAACATCAAGGAAATTGAGAAGAACCGCTTCACGGCATACATTGTTAAAACCGCTATATACGCAAGTTTTGTTCGTTCGGAACGTCTTAGTTACGTGTCAGTAAGTGAGATTTGTCTAAAATTCTTGTGCAACATCAAGGAAATTGAGAAGAACCGCTTCACGGCATACATTGTTAAAATCGCTATGTACGCAAGTTTTGTTCGTTCGGAACGTCTTAGTTACGTGTCAGTAAGTGAGATTTGTCTAAAATTCTTGTGCAACATCAAGGAAATTGAGAAGAACCGCTTCACGGCATATGTCACGTCTCAGTATTCGAGGTTAATAAAAAAAAGGAAATTATATTACTGCTGTTAAGTAATTCTTTAGAACGCGACTATATTATTTAAGTAGTTGTTAAATTGAATTTGATCTTTTACTGGTAAGTATTTATGGAGAAGATTTTGTGTTTTGGGTCACTCTGCATTTCACCGAGTCTACCCGGGACCAGAAGATGTCAACTTGTCATTCAATATTCAGTGGTACCTTAACTTACCAGGTTTTACGTATTTGAATATATATGTATATATTAGAGCGACTGCCTATGTAGCACGCTGAATTCCCTTCTGTCTAGCAGTCCTCCAAAGATTTCGGCTGTCGTGCGATGAGTGACGGTCGATCAAGGAAGGTGGAACAACCGGTCGTCGAATAAATTGCAATGAGTAATATAAAATATTCTTTATTGTAGCACGACGTTAAGTTAACAATATTACAGTCGTAAGACTTGCGACTGGTAAACTCACTATTCAGTAATGTAGTATGTATAAGAGTCTCGAAGACTTGTACTGAAATTTGTCGACGCAAACGAGATTTGAATACGCCGGATTATTAACTGCTAAACGCCACGGCAACGGAGTCAGAGAACGAAATGTAGTACGAGAGTTAGTAATATGTTAACCGTATGAGCGTCGAATTAATAATGCTGGATGTCGGACCTGCACTGAGCTCCTCCGGTCTTCGGGTGTTGGTGGGAGAGATGCTGCAGTGGGATCGCCTCTTGTAGATGGTGGGATATTCTTCCTATGCTTCGCCTTAGACTTCCTGATGTCGGTGGGAGACCCATGGGCGGGAGCAACGGCAAGTGGAAGAGCCGCTGGTAGGGATCTCTGTGCGAGAAGGACAGCTATATCGTTCTCTCGCAACATTCCAACTTATTTGTCCGGCCTAATCTTATCGAGCGGGCGGATAAGAATATCGATCGACGGCCGGTCCGCATACCATGCACGGTTTAAAGCTCTTATAAAACTCTTATGAATAAAATATTATTTCTTATACTTCTAATTTCGCATTATGAATAATAAAACGCTATGTTATATAAAATGCATAAATGTGTATGAAGATTATTAATAAAATATAGTATGAAAATTATTAATATAATATAATGTTATATGCATAATATAATATTAAGATGTGCATATAAATGTGCGTGTACTTAAATTATTATATTAAAGCGTTACATTTGCATTTAAATGTTTCATTCTTTTTCGCTCGTATTTCTCAATTGAATTTAATGCTTTTAAAGTTAGATCTCTTATATGCTCATATATATATATATATATATATATATATATATATATATTTATTACAATAGCGTCTGAATTGTCTGTCCGATTGTACAATGCAAATATAAGGTTTTAGTTATCCCTATAGTTTATTCATATAATAGTTATTTCTTCGTCACCCGCTGGCGCGTTCGAGCGTTGGCTATATACGGGGTGACCCTAGAGTATGAATACTATTTTATAAGTTAGAAGTTAGCGTTGAACGAATAATTTTCGAGGGCTCTTTACTTCTTTCACCTCCTATGGGTGAGTTAACAATAAATATATTGTTTAAATAAATTTGACGTGCGGCTATGACGTCACACATACATTGTTAAAACCGCTATGTACGCAAGTTTTGTTCGTTCGGAACGTCTTAGTTACGTGTCAGTAAGTGAGATTTGTCTAACATTCTTGTGCAACATCAAGGAAATTGAGAAGAACCGCTTCACGGCATACATTGTTAAAACCGCTATGTACGCAAGTTTTGTTCGTTCGGAACATCTTAGTTACGTGTCAGTAAGTGAGATTTGTCTAAAATTCTTGTGCAACATCAAGGAAATTGAGAAGAACCGCTTCACGGCATACATTGTTAAAATCGCTATGTACGCAAGTTTTGTTTGCTCGGAACGTCTTAGTTACGTGTCAGTAAGTGAGTTTAGTCGACAATTCTTGTACAACGTTAAAGAAATGAGGATATACGTTTTTCGGCGCCCAAAGCTGAGATCGCTACGTACGCAAGTTTTGGTCGTTCGGAACGTTTTAGTTACGTGTCAGTAAGTGAGATTTGTCTAAAATTCTTGTGCAACATCAAGGAAATTGAGAAGAACCGCTTCACGGCATACATTGTTAAAACCGCTATGTACGCAAGTTTTGTTCGTTCGGAACGTCTTAGTTACGTATCAGTAAGTGAGATTTGTCTAACATTCTTGTGCAACATCAAGGAAATTGAGAAGAACCGCTTCACGGCATACATTGTTAAAACCGCTATGTACGCAAGTTTTGTTCGTTCGGAACGTCTTAGGTACGTGTCAGTAAGTGAGATTTGTCTAACATTCTTGTGCAACATCAAGGAAATTGAGAAGAACCGCTTCACAGCATACATTGTTAAAATCGCTATGTACGCAAGTTTTGTTCGTTCGGAACGTCTTAGTTACGTGTCAGTAAGTGAGATTTGTCTAAAATTCTTGTGCAACATCAAGGAAATTGAGAAGAACCGCTTCACGGCATACATTGTTAAAACCGCTATGTACGCAAGTTTTGTTCGTTCGGAACGTCTTAGTTACGTGTCAGTAAGTGAGATTTGTCTAACATTCTTGTGCAACATCAAGGAAATTGAGAAGAACCGCTTCACGGCATACATTGTTAAAACCGCTATGTACGCAAGTTTTGTTCGTTCGGAACATCTTAGTTACGTGTCAGTAAGTGAGATTTGTCTAAAATTCTTGTGCAACATCAAGGAAATTGAGAAGAACCGCTTCACGGCATACATTGTTAAAATCGCTATGTACGCAAGTTTTGTTTGCTCGGAACGTCTTAGTTACGTGTCAGTAAGTGAGTTTAGTCGACAATTCTTGTACAACGTTAAAGAAATGAGGATATACGTTTTTCGGCGCCCAAAGCTGAGATCGCTACGTACGCAAGTTTTGGTCGTTCGGAACGTTTTAGTTACGTGTCAGTAAGTGAGATTTGTCTAAAATTCTTGTGCAACATCAAGGAAATTGAGAAGAACCGCTTCACGGCATACATTGTTAAAATCGCTATGTACGCAAGTTTTGTTCGTTCGGAACGTCTTAGTTACGTGTCAGTAAGTGAGTTTAGTCGAAAATTTTTGTACAACGTTAATGAAATTGAGGATATACGTTTTACTGCGCACAAAGCTGAGATCGCCATGTACGCAAGTTTTGTTCGTTCGGAACGTCTTAGTTACGTGTCAGTAAGTGAGTTTAGTCGAAAATTCTTGTACAACATTACGGAAATTGAGGATATACGTTTTACTGCGCACAAAGCTGAGATCGCCATGTACGCAAGTTTTGTTCGTTCGGAACGTCTTAGTTACGTGTCAGTAAGAGAGTTTAGTCGAAAATTCTTGTACAACATTACGGAAATTGAGGATATACGTTTTACTGCGCACAAAGCTGAGATCGCTATGTACGCAAGTTTTGTTCGTTCGAACGTCTTAGTTACGTGTCAGTAAGTGAGATTTGTCTAAAATTCTTGTGCAACATCAAGGAAATTGAGAAGAACCGCTTCACGGCATACATTGTTAAAACCGCTATATACGCAAGTTTTGTTCGTTCGGAACGTCTTAGTTACGTGTCAGTAAGTGAGATTTGTCTAAAATTCTTGTGCAACATCAAGGAAATTGAGAAGAACCGCTTCACGGCATACATTGTTAAAATCGCTATGTACGCAAGTTTTGTTCGTTCGGAACGTCTTAGTTACGTGTCAGTAAGTGAGATTTGTCTAAAATTCTTGTGCAACATCAAGGAAATTGAGAAGAACCGCTTCACGGCATATGTCACGTCTCAGTATTCGAGGTTAATAAAAAAAAGGAAATTATATTACTGCTGTTAAGTAATTCTTTAGAACGCGACTATATTATTTAAGTAGTTGTTAAATTGAATTTGATCTTTTACTGGTAAGTATTTATGGAGAAGATTTTGTGTTTTGGGTCACTCTGCATTTCACCGAGTCTACCCGGGACCAGAAGATGTCAACTTGTCATTCAATATTCAGTGGTACCTTAACTTACCAGGTTTTACGTATTTGAATATATATGTATATATTAGAGCGACTGCCTATGTAGCACGCTGAATTCCCTTCTGTCTAGCAGTCCTCCAAAGATTTCGGCTGTCGTGCGATGAGTGACGGTCGATCAAGGAAGGTGGAACAACCGGTCGTCGAATAAATTGCAATGAGTAATATAAAATATTCTTTATTGTAGCACGACGTTAAGTTAACAATATTACAGTCGTAAGACTTGCGACTGGTAAACTCACTATTCAGTAATGTAGTATGTATAAGAGTCTCGAAGACTTGTACTGAAATTTGTCGACGCAAACGAGATTTGAATACGCCGGATTATTAACTGCTAAACGCCACGGCAACGGAGTCAGAGAACGAAATGTAGTACGAGAGTTAGTAATATGTTAACCGTATGAGCGTCGAATTAATAATGCTGGATGTCGGACCTGCACTGAGCTCCTCCGGTCTTCGGGTGTTGGTGGGAGAGATGCTGCAGTGGGATCGCCTCTTGTAGATGGTGGGATATTCTTCCTATGCTTCGCCTTAGACTTCCTGATGTCGGTGGGAGACCCATGGGCGGGAGCAACGGCAAGTGGAAGAGCCGCTGGTAGGGATCTCTGTGCGAGAAGGACAGCTATATCGTTCTCTCGCAACATTCCAACTTATTTGTCCGGCCTAATCTTATCGAGCGGGCGGATAAGAATATCGATCGACGGCCGGTCCGCATACCATGCACGGTTTAAAGCTCTTATAAAACTCTTATGAATAAAATATTATTTCTTATACTTCTAATTTCGCATTATGAATAATAAAACGCTATGTTATATAAAATGCATAAATGTGTATGAAGATTATTAATAAAATATAGTATGAAAATTATTAATATAATATAATGTTATATGCATAATATAATATTAAGATGTGCATATAAATGTGCGTGTACTTAAATTATTATATTAAAGCGTTACATTTGCATTTAAATGTTTCATTCTTTTTCGCTCGTATTTCTCAATTGAATTTAATGCTTTTAAAGTTAGATCTCTTATATGCTCATATATATATATATATATATATATATATATATATAATATTTATTACAATAGCGTCTGAATTGTCTGTCCGATTGTACAATGCAAATATAAGGTTTTAGTTATCCCTATAGTTTATTCATATAATAGTTATTTCTTCGTCACCCGCTGGCGCGTTCGAGCGTTGGCTATATACGGGGTGACCCTAGAGTATGAATACTATTTTATAAGTTAGAAGTTAGCGTTGAACGAATAATTTTCGAGGGCTCTTTACTTCTTTCACCTCCTATGGGTGAGTTAACAATAAATATATTGTTTAAATAAATTTGACGTGCGGCTATGACGTCACACATACATTGTTAAAACCGCTATGTACGCAAGTTTTGTTCGTTCGGAACGTCTTAGTTACGTGTCAGTAAGTGAGATTTGTCTAACATTCTTGTGCAACATCAAGGAAATTGAGAAGAACCGCTTCACGGCATACATTGTTAAAACCGCTATGTACGCAAGTTTTGTTCGTTCGGAACATCTTAGTTACGTGTCAGTAAGTGAGATTTGTCTAAAATTCTTGTGCAACATCAAGGAAATTGAGAAGAACCGCTTCACGGCATACATTGTTAAAATCGCTATGTACGCAAGTTTTGTTTGCTCGGAACGTCTTAGTTACGTGTCAGTAAGTGAGTTTAGTCGACAATTCTTGTACAACGTTAAAGAAATGAGGATATACGTTTTTCGGCGCCCAAAGCTGAGATCGCTACGTACGCAAGTTTTGGTCGTTCGGAACGTTTTAGTTACGTGTCAGTAAGTGAGATTTGTCTAAAATTCTTGTGCAACATCAAGGAAATTGAGAAGAACCGCTTCACGGCATACATTGTTAAAATCGCTATGTACGCAAGTTTTGTTCGTTCGGAACGTCTTAGTTACGTGTCAGTAAGTGAGTTTAGTCGAAAATTTTTGTACAACGTTAATGAAATTGAGGATATACGTTTTACTGCGCACAAAGCTGAGATCGCCATGTACGCAAGTTTTGTTCGTTCGGAACGTCTTAGTTACGTGTCAGTAAGTGAGTTTAGTCGAAAATTCTTGTACAACATTACGGAAATTGAGGATATACGTTTTACTGCGCACAAAGCTGAGATCGCCATGTACGCAAGTTTTGTTCGTTCGGAACGTCTTAGTTACGTGTCAGTAAGTGAGTTTAGTCGAAAATTCTTGTACAACATTACGGAAATTGAGGATATACGTTTTACTGCGCACAAAGCTGAGATCGCTATGTACGCAAGTTTTGTTCGTTCGAACGTCTTAGTTACGTGTCAGTAAGTGAGATTTGTCTAAAATTCTTGTGCAACATCAAGGAAATTGAGAAGAACCGCTTCACGGCATACATTGTTAAAACCGCTATATACGCAAGTTTTGTTCGTTCGGAACGTCTTAGTTACGTGTCAGTAAGTGAGATTTGTCTAAAATTCTTGTGCAACATCAAGGAAATTGAGAAGAACCGCTTCACGGCATACATTGTTAAAATCGCTATGTACGCAAGTTTTGTTCGTTCGGAACGTCTTAGTTACGTGTCAGTAAGTGAGATTTGTCTAAAATTCTTGTGCAACATCAAGGAAATTGAGAAGAACCGCTTCACGGCATACATTGTTAAAATCGCTATGTACGCAAGTTTTGTTCATTCGGAACGTCTTAGTTACGTGACAGTAAGTGAGTTTAGTCGAAAATTCTTGTACAACGTTAAAGAAATGGAGGATATACGTTTTTCTGCGCACAAAGCTGAGATCGCTACGTACGCATGTTTTGCTCGTTCGGAACGTCTTAGTTACGTGTCAGTAAGTGAGATTTGTCTAACATTCTTGTGCAACATCAAGGAAATTGAGAAGAACCGCTTCACGGCATACATCGTTAAAACCGCTATGTACGCAAGTTTTGTTCGTTCGGAACGTCTTAGTTACGTGTCAGTAAGTGAGATTTGTCTAACATTCTTGTGCAACATCAAGGAAATTGAGAAGAACCGCTTCACGGCATACATTGTTAAAATCACTATGTACGCAAGTTTTGTTCGTTCGGAACGTCTTAGTTACGTGTCAGTAAGTGAGATTTGTCTAAAATTCTTGTGCAACATCAAGGAAATTGAGAAGAACCGCTTCACGGCATACATTGTTAAAATCGCTATGTACGCAAGTTTTGTTCATTCGGAACGTCTTAGTTACGTGACAGTAAGTGAGTTTAGTCGAAAATTCTTGTACAACGTTAAAGAAATGGAGGATATACGTTTTTCTGCGCACAAAGCTGAGATCGCTACGTACGCATGTTTTGCTCGTTCGGAACGTCTTAGTTACGTGTCAGTAAGTGAGATTTGTCTAACATTCTTGTGCAACATCAAGGAAATTGAGAAGGACCGCTTCACGGCATACATTGTTAAAACCGCTATGTACGCAAGTTTTGTTCGTTCGGAACGTCTTAGTTACGTGTCAGTAAGTGAGATTTGTCTAACATTCTTGTGCAACATCAAGGAAATTGAGAAGAACCGCTTCACGGCATACATTGTTAAAACCGCTATGTACGCAAGTTTTGTTCGTTCGGAACGTCTTAGTTACGTGTCAGTAAGTGAGATTTGTCTAACATTCTTGTGCAACATCAAGGAAATTGAGAAGAACCGCTTCACGGCATATATTGTTAAAACCGCTATGTACGCAAGTTTTGTTCGTTCGGAACGTCTTAGTTACGTGTCAGTAAGTGAGTTTAGTCGAAAATTCTTGTACAACGTTAAAGAAATTGAGGATATACGTTTTTCCGCGCACAAAGCTGAGATTGCTATGTACGCAAGTTTTGTTCGTTCGGAACGCCTTAGTTACGTGTCAGTAAGTGAGTTTAGTCGAAAATTCTTGTACAACATTACGGAAATTAAGGATATACGTTTTACTGCGCACAAAGCTGAGATCGCTACGTACGCAAGTTTTGTTCGTTCGGAACGTCTTAGTTATGTGTCAGTAAGTGAGATTTGTCTAACATTCTTGTGCAACATCAAGGAAATTGAGAAGAACCGCTTCACGGCATACATTGTTAAAACCGCTATGTACGCAAGTTTTGTTCGTTCGGAACGTCTTAGTTACGTGTCAGTAAGTGAGATTTGTCTAACATTCTTGTGCAACATCAAGGAAATTGAGAAGAACCGCTTCACGGCATACATTGTTAAAATCGCTATGTACGCAAGTTTTGTTCGTTCGGAACGTCTTAGTTACGTGTCAGTAAGTGAGATTTGTCTAACATTCTTGTGCAACATCAAGGAAATTGAGAAGAACCGCTTCACGGCATACATTTTTAAAACCGCTATGTACGCAAGTTTTGTTCGTTCGGAACGTCTTAGTTACGTGTCAGTAAGTGAGATTTGTCTAACATTCTTGTGCAACATCAAGGAAATTGAGAAGAACCGCTTCACGGCATATATTGTTAATACCTCTATGTACGCAAGTTTTGTTCGTTCGGAACGTCTTAGTTACGTGTCAGTAAGTGAGTTTAGTCGAAAATTCTTGTACAACGTTAAAGAAATTGAGGATATACGTTTTTCCGCGCACAAAGCTGAGATCGCTATGTACGCAAGTTTTGTTCGTTCGGAACGCCTTAGTTACGTGTCAGTAAGTGAGTTTAGTCGAAAATTCTTGTACAACATTACGGAAATTAAGGATATACGTTTTACTGCGCACAAAGCTGAGATCGCTATGTACGCAAGTTTTGTTCGTTCGGAACGTCTTAGTTACGTGTCAGTAAGTGAGATTTGTCTAAAATTCTTGTGCAACATCAAGGAAATTGAGAAGAACCTCTTCACGGCATACATTGTTAAAACCGCTATGTACGCAAGTTTTGTTCGTTCGGATCGTCTTAGTTACGTGTCAGTAAGTGAGATTTGTCTAAAATTCTTGTGCAACATCAAGGAAATTGAGAAGAACCGCTTCACGGCATACATTGTTAAAACCGCTATATACGCAAGTTTTGTTCGTTCGGAACGTCTTAGTTACGTGTCAGTAAGTGAGATTTGTCTAAAATTCTTGTGCAACATCAAGGAAATTGAGAAGAACCGCTTCACGGCATACATTGTTAAAATCGCTATGTACGCAAGTTTTGTTCGTTCGGAACGTCTTAGTTACGTGTCAGTAAGTGAGATTTGTCTAAAATTCTTGTGCAACATCAAGGAAATTGAGAAGAACCGCTTCACGGCATACATTGTTAAAATCGCTATGTACGCAAGTTTTGTTCATTCGGAACGTCTTAGTTACGTGACAGTAAGTGAGTTTAGTCGAAAATTCTTGTACAACGTTAAAGAAATGGAGGATATACGTTTTTCTGCGCACAAAGCTGAGATCGCTACGTACGCATGTTTTGCTCGTTCGGAACGTCTTAGTTACGTGTCAGTAAGTGAGATTTGTCTAACATTCTTGTGCAACATCAAGGAAATTGAGAAGAACCGCTTCACGGCATACATCGTTAAAACCGCTATGTACGCAAGTTTTGTTCGTTCGGAACGTCTTAGTTACGTGTCAGTAAGTGAGATTTGTCTAACATTCTTGTGCAACATCAAGGAAATTGAGAAGAACCGCTTCACGGCATACATTGTTAAAATCACTATGTACGCAAGTTTTGTTCGTTCGGAACGTCTTAGTTACGTGTCAGTAAGTGAGATTTGTCTAAAATTCTTGTGCAACATCAAGGAAATTGAGAAGAACCGCTTCACGGCATACATTGTTAAAATCGCTATGTACGCAAGTTTTGTTCATTCGGAACGTCTTAGTTACGTGACAGTAAGTGAGTTTAGTCGAAAATTCTTGTACAACGTTAAAGAAATGGAGGATATACGTTTTTCTGCGCACAAAGCTGAGATCGCTACGTACGCATGTTTTGCTCGTTCGGAACGTCTTAGTTACGTGTCAGTAAGTGAGATTTGTCTAACATTCTTGTGCAACATCAAGGAAATTGAGAAGGACCGCTTCACGGCATACATTGTTAAAACCGCTATGTACGCAAGTTTTGTTCGTTCGGAACGTCTTAGTTACGTGTCAGTAAGTGAGATTTGTCTAACATTCTTGTGCAACATCAAGGAAATTGAGAAGAACCGCTTCACGGCATACATTGTTAAAACCGCTATGTACGCAAGTTTTGTTCGTTCGGAACGTCTTAGTTACGTGTCAGTAAGTGAGATTTGTCTAACATTCTTGTGCAACATCAAGGAAATTGAGAAGAACCGCTTCACGGCATATATTGTTAAAACCGCTATGTACGCAAGTTTTGTTCGTTCGGAACGTCTTAGTTACGTGTCAGTAAGTGAGTTTAGTCGAAAATTCTTGTACAACGTTAAAGAAATTGAGGATATACGTTTTTCCGCGCACAAAGCTGAGATTGCTATGTACGCAAGTTTTGTTCGTTCGGAACGCCTTAGTTACGTGTCAGTAAGTGAGTTTAGTCGAAAATTCTTGTACAACATTACGGAAATTAAGGATATACGTTTTACTGCGCACAAAGCTGAGATCGCTACGTACGCAAGTTTTGTTCGTTCGGAACGTCTTAGTTATGTGTCAGTAAGTGAGATTTGTCTAACATTCTTGTGCAACATCAAGGAAATTGAGAAGAACCGCTTCACGGCATACATTGTTAAAACCGCTATGTACGCAAGTTTTGTTCGTTCGGAACGTCTTAGTTACGTGTCAGTAAGTGAGATTTGTCTAACATTCTTGTGCAACATCAAGGAAATTGAGAAGAACCGCTTCACGGCATACATTGTTAAAATCGCTATGTACGCAAGTTTTGTTCGTTCGGAACGTCTTAGTTACGTGTCAGTAAGTGAGATTTGTCTAACATTCTTGTGCAACATCAAGGAAATTGAGAAGAACCGCTTCACGGCATACATTTTTAAAACCGCTATGTACGCAAGTTTTGTTCGTTCGGAACGTCTTAGTTACGTGTCAGTAAGTGAGATTTGTCTAACATTCTTGTGCAACATCAAGGAAATTGAGAAGAACCGCTTCACGGCATATATTGTTAATACCTCTATGTACGCAAGTTTTGTTCGTTCGGAACGTCTTAGTTACGTGTCAGTAAGTGAGTTTAGTCGAAAATTCTTGTACAACGTTAAAGAAATTGAGGATATACGTTTTTCCGCGCACAAAGCTGAGATCGCTATGTACGCAAGTTTTGTTCGTTCGGAACGCCTTAGTTACGTGTCAGTAAGTGAGTTTAGTCGAAAATTCTTGTACAACATTACGGAAATTAAGGATATACGTTTTACTGCGCACAAAGCTGAGATCGCTATGTACGCAAGTTTTGTTCGTTCGGAACGTCTTAGTTACGTGTCAGTAAGTGAGATTTGTCTAAAATTCTTGTGCAACATCAAGGAAATTGAGAAGAACCTCTTCACGGCATACATTGTTAAAACCGCTATGTACGCAAGTTTTGTTCGTTCGGATCGTCTTAGTTACGTGTCAGTAAGTGAGATTTGTCTAAAATTCTTGTGCAACATCAAGGAAATTGAGAAGAACCGCTTCACGGCATACATTGTTAAAACCGCTATATACGCAAGTTTTGTTCGTTCGGAACGTCTTAGTTACGTGTCAGTAAGTGAGATTTGTCTAAAATTCTTGTGCAACATCAAGGAAATTGAGAAGAACCGCTTCACGGCATACATTGTTAAAATCGCTATGTACGCAAGTTTTGTTCGTTCGGAACGTCTTAGTTACGTGTCAGTAAGTGAGATTTGTCTAAAATTCTTGTGCAACATCAAGGAAATTGAGAAGAACCGCTTCACGGCATACATTGTTAAAATCGCTATGTACGCAAGTTTTGTTCGTTCGGAACGTCTTAGTTACGTGTCAGTAAGTGAGATTTGTCTAAAATTCTTGTGCAACATCAAGGAAATTGAGAAGAACCGCTTCACGGCATACATTGTTAAAACCGCTATGTACGCAAGTTTTGTTCGTTCGGAACGTCTTAGTTACGTGTCAGTAAGTGAGATTTGTCTAACATTCTTGTGCAACATCAAGGAAATTGAGAAGAACCGCTTCACGGCATACATTGTTAAAACCGCTATGTACGCAAGTTTTGTTCGTTCGGAACATCTTAGTTACGTGTCAGTAAGTGAGATTTGTCTAAAATTCTTGTGCAACATCAAGGAAATTGAGAAGAACCGCTTCACGGCGTACATTGTTAAAATCGCTATGTACGCAAGTTTTGTTCATTCGGAACGTCTTAGTTACGTGACAGTAAGTGAGTTTAGTCGAAAATTCTTGTACAACGTTAAAGAAATGGAGGATATACGTTTTTCTGCGCACAAAGCTGAGATCGCTACGTACGCATGTTTTGCTCGTTCGGAACGTCTTAGTTACGTGTCAGTAAGTGAGATTTGTCTAACATTCTTGTGCAACATCAAGGAAATTGAGAAGGACCGCTTCACGGCATACATTGTTAAAACCGCTATGTACGCAAGTTTTGTTCGTTCGGAACGTCTTAGTTACGTATCAGTAAGTGAGATTTGTCTAACATTCTTGTGCAACATCAAGGAAATTGAGAAGAACCGCTTCACGGCATACATTGTTAAAACCGCTATGTACGCAAGTTTTGTTCGTTCGGAACGTCTTAGGTACGTGTCAGTAAGTGAGATTTGTCTAACATTCTTGTGCAACATCAAGGAAATTGAGAAGAACCGCTTCACAGCATACATTGTTAAAATCGCTATGTACGCAAGTTTTGTTCGTTCGGAACGTCTTAGTTACGTGTCAGTAAGTGAGATTTGTCTAACATTCTTGTGCAACATCAAGGAAATTGAGAAGAACCGCTTCACGGCATACATTGTTAAAACCGCTATGTACGCAAGTTTTGTTCGTTCGGAACATCTTAGTTACGTGTCAGTAAGTGAGATTTGTCTAAAATTCTTGTGCAACATCAAGGAAATTGAGAAGAACCGCTTCACGGCATACATTGTTAAAATCGCTATGTACGCAAGTTTTGTTTGCTCGGAACGTCTTAGTTACGTGTCAGTAAGTGAGTTTAGTCGACAATTCTTGTACAACGTTAAAGAAATGAGGATATACGTTTTTCGGCGCCCAAAGCTGAGATCGCTACGTACGCAAGTTTTGGTCGTTCGGAACGTTTTAGTTACGTGTCAGTAAGTGAGATTTGTCTAAAATTCTTGTGCAACATCAAGGAAATTGAGAAGAACCGCTTCACGGCATACATTGTTAAAATCGCTATGTACGCAAGTTTTGTTCGTTCGGAACGTCTTAGTTACGTGTCAGTAAGTGAGTTTAGTCGAAAATTTTTGTACAACGTTAATGAAATTGAGGATATACGTTTTACTGCGCACAAAGCTGAGATCGCCATGTACGCAAGTTTTGTTCGTTCGGAACGTCTTAGTTACGTGTCAGTAAGTGAGTTTAGTCGAAAATTCTTGTACAACATTACGGAAATTGAGGATATACGTTTTACTGCGCACAAAGCTGAGATCGCCATGTACGCAAGTTTTGTTCGTTCGGAACGTCTTAGTTACGTGTCAGTAAGTGAGTTTAGTCGAAAATTCTTGTACAACATTACGGAAATTGAGGATATACGTTTTACTGCGCACAAAGCTGAGATCGCTATGTACGCAAGTTTTGTTCGTTCGAACGTCTTAGTTACGTGTCAGTAAGTGAGATTTGTCTAAAATTCTTGTGCAACATCAAGGAAATTGAGAAGAACCGCTTCACGGCGTACATTGTTAAAACCGCTATATACGCAAGTTTTGTTCGTTCGGAACGTCTTAGTTACGTGTCAGTAAGTGAGATTTGTCTAAAATTCTTGTGCAACATCAAGGAAATTGAGAAGAACCGCTTCACGGCATACATTGTTAAAATCGCTATGTACGCAAGTTTTGTTCGTTCGGAACGTCTTAGTTACGTGTCAGTAAGTGAGATTTGTCTAAAATTCTTGTGCAACATCAAGGAAATTGAGAAGAACCGCTTCACGGCATACATTGTTAAAACCGCTATGTACGCAAGTTTTGTTCGTTCGGAACGTCTTAGTTACGTGTCAGTAAGTGAGATTTGTCTAACATTCTTGTGCAACATCAAGGAAATTGAGAAGAACCGCTTCACGGCATACATTGTTAAAACCGCTATGTACGCAAGTTTTGTTCGTTCGGAACATCTTAGTTACGTGTCAGTAAGTGAGATTTGTCTAAAATTCTTGTGCAACATCAAGGAAATTGAGAAGAACCGCTTCACGGCATACAATGTTAAAATCGCTATGTACGCAAGTTTTGTTTGCTCGGAACGTCTTAGTTACGTGTCAGTAAGTGAGTTTAGTCGACAATTCTTGTACAACGTTAAAGAAATGAGGATATACGTTTTTCGGCGCCCAAAGCTGAGATCGCTACGTACGCAAGTTTTGGTCGTTCGGAACGTTTTAGTTACGTGTCAGTAAGTGAGATTTGTCTAAAATTCTTGTGCAACATCAAAAAAATTGAGAAGAACCGCTTCACGGCATACATTGTTAAAATCGCTATGTACGCAAGTTTTGTTCGTTCGGAACGTCTTAGTTACGTGTCAGTAAGTGAGTTTAGTCGAAAATTTTTGTACAACGTTAATGAAATTGAGGATATACGTTTTACTGCGCACAAAGCTGAGATCGCCATGTACGCAAGTTTTGTTCGTTCGGAACGTCTTAGTTACGTGTCAGTAAGTGAGTTTAGTCGAAAATTCTTGTACAACATTACGGAAATTGAGGATATACGTTTTACTGCGCACAAAGCTGAGATCGCCATGTACGCAAGTTTTGTTCGTTCGGAACGTCTTAGTTACGTGTCAGTAAGTGAGTTTAGTCGAAAATTCTTGTACAACATTACGGAAATTGAGGATATACGTTTTACTGCGCACAAAGCTGAGATCGCTATGTACGCAAGTTTTGTTCGTTCGAACGTCTTAGTTACGTGTCAGTAAGTGAGATTTGTCTAAAATTCTTGTGCAACATCAAGGAAATTGAGAAGAACCGCTTCACGGCATACATTGTTAAAACCGCTATATACGCAAGTTTTGTTCGTTCGGAACGTCTTAGTTACGTGTCAGTAAGTGAGATTTGTCTAAAATTCTTGTGCAACATCAAGGAAATTGAGAAGAACCGCTTCACGGCATACATTGTTAAAATCGCTATGTACGCAAGTTTTGTTCGTTCGGAACGTCTTAGTTACGTGTCAGTAAGTGAGATTTGTCTAAAATTCTTGTGCAACATCAAGGAAATTGAGAAGAACCGCTTCACGGCATACATTGTTAAAATCGCTATGTACGCAAGTTTTGTTCATTCGGAACGTCTTAGTTACGTGACAGTAAGTGAGTTTAGTCGAAAATTCTTGTACAACGTTAAAGAAATGGAGGATATACGTTTTTCTGCGCACAAAGCTGAGATCGCTACGTACGCATGTTTTGCTCGTTCGGAACGTCTTAGTTACGTGTCAGTAAGTGAGATTTGTCTAACATTCTTGTGCAACATCAAGGAAATTGAGAAGAACCGCTTCACGGCATACATCGTTAAAACCGCTATGTACGCAAGTTTTGTTCGTACGGAACGTCTTAGTTACGTGTCAGTAAGTGAGATTTGTCTAACATTCTTGTGCAACATCAAGGAAATTGAGAAGAACCGCTTCACGGCATACATTGTTAAAATCACTATGTACGCAAGTTTTGTTCGTTCGGAACGTCTTAGTTACGTGTCAGTAAGTGAGATTTGTCTAAAATTCTTGTGCAACATCAAGGAAATTGAGAAGAACCGCTTCACGGCATACATTGTTAAATTCGCTATGTACGCAAGTTTTGTTCATTCGGAACGTCTTAGTTACGTGACAGTAAGTGAGTTTAGTCGAAAATTCTTGTACAACGTTAAAGAAATGGAGGATATACGTTTTTCTGCGCACAAAGCTGAGATCGCTACGTACGCATGTTTTGCTCGTTCGGAACGTCTTAGTTACGTGTCAGTAAGTGAGATTTGTCTAACATTCTTGTGCAACATCAAGGAAATTGAGAAGGACCGCTTCACGGCATACATTGTTAAAACCGCTATGTACGCAAGTTTTGTTCGTTCGGAACGTCTTAGTTACGTGTCAGTAAGTGAGATTTGTCTAAAATTCTTGTGCAACATCAAGGAAATTGAGAAGAACCGCTTCACGGCATACATTGTTAAAATCGCTATGTACGCAAGTTTTGTTCGTTCGGAACGGCTTAGTTACGTGTCAGTAAGTGAGATTTGTCTAAAATTCTTGTGCAACATCAAGGAAATTGAGAAGAACCGCTTCACGGCATACATTGTTAAAATCGCTATGTACGCAAGTTTTGTTCGTTCTGAACGTCTTAGTTACGTGACAGTAAGTGAGTTTAGTCGAAAATTCTTGTACAACGTTAAATAAATGGAAGATATACGTTTTTCTGCGCACAAAGCTGAGATCGCTACGTACGCATGTTTTGTTCGTTCGGAACGTCTTAGTTACGTGTCAGTAAGTGAGATTTGTCTAACATTCTTGTGCAACATCAAGGAAATTGAGAAGAACCGCTTCACGGCATACATTGTTAAAATCGCTATGTACGCAAGTTTTGTTCGTTCGGAACGGCTTAGTTACGTGTCAGTAAGTGAGTTTAGTCGAAAATTCTTGTACAACGTTAAATAAATGGAAGATATACGTTTTCTGCGCACAAAGCTGAGATCGCTACGTACGCATGTTTTGTTCGTTCGGAACGTCTTAGTTACGTGTCAGTAAGTGAGATTTGTCTAACATTCTTGTGCAACATCAAGGAAATTGAGAAGAACCGCTTCACGGCATACATTGTTAAAATCGCTATGTACGCAAGTTTTGTTCGTTCGGAACGTCTTAGTTACGTGACAGTAAGTGAGTTTAGTCGAAAATTCTTGTACAACGTTAAATAAATGGAAGATATACGTTTTTCTGCGCACAAAGCTGAGATCGCTACGTACGCATGTTTTGTTCGTTCGGAACGTCTTAGTTACGTGTCAGTAAGTGAGATTTGTCTAACATTCTTGTGCAACATCAAGGAAATTGAGAAGAACCGCTTCACGGCATACATTGTTAAAATCGCTATGTACGCAAGTTTTGGTCGTTCGGAACGGCTTAGTTACGTGTCAGTAAGTGAGTTTAGTCGAAAATTCTTGTACAACGTTAAAGAAATTGAGGATATACGTTTTTCCGCGCACAAAGCTGAGATCGCTATGTACGCAAGTTTTGTTCGTTCGGAACGTCTTAGTTACGTGTCAGTAAGTGAGTTTAGTCGAAAATTTTTGTACAACATTACGGAAATTGAGGATATACATTTTACTGCGCACAAAGCTGAGATCGCTATGTACGCAAGTTTTGTTCGTTCGGAACGTCTTAGTTACGTGTCAGTAAGTGAGATTTGTCTAAAATTCTTGTGCAACATCAAGGAAATTGAGAAGAACCGCTTCACGGCATACATTGTTAAAACCGCTATATACGCAAGCTTTGTTCGTTCGGAACGTCTTAGTTACGTGTCAGTAAGTGAGAATTGTCTAAAATTCTTGTGCAACATCAAGGAAATTGAGAAGAACCGCTTCACGGCATACATTGTTAAAATCGCTATGTACGCAAGTTTTGTTCGTTCGGAACGGCTTAGTTACGTGTCAGTAAGTGAGATTTGTCTAAAATTCTTGTGCAACATCAAGGAAATTGAGAAGAACCGCTTCACGGCATACATTGTTAAAACCGCTATGTACGCAAGTTTTGTTCGTTCGGAACGTCTTAGTTACGTGTCAGTAAGTGAGATTTGTCTAAAATTCTTGTGCAACATCAAGGAAATTGAGAAGAACCGCTTCACGGCATACATTGTTAAAATCGCTATGTACGCAAGTTTTGTTCGTTCGGAACGTCTTAGTTACGTGACAGTAAGTGAGTTTAGTCGAAAATTCTTGTACAACGTTAAATAAATGGAAGATATACGTTTTTCTGCGCACAAAGCTGAGATCGCTACGTACGCATGTTTTGTTCGTTCGGAACGTCTTAGTTACGTGTCAGTAAGTGAGATTTGTCTAACATTCTTGTGCAACATCAAGGAAATTGAGAAGAACCGCTTCACGGCATACATTGTTAAAACCGCTATGTACGCAAGTTTTGTTCGTTCGGAACGTCTTAGTTACTTGTCAGTAAGTGAGATTTGTCTAACATTCTTGTGCAACATCAAGGAAATTGAGAAGAACCGCTTCACGGCATATATTGTTAAAACCGCTATGTACGCAAGTTTTGTTCGTTCGGAACGTCTTAGTTACGTGTCAGTAAGTGAGTTTAGTCGCAAATTTTTGTACAACATTACGGAAATTGAGGATATACGTTTTACTGCGCACAAAGCTGAGATCGCTATGTACGCAAGTTTTGTTCGTTCGGAACGTCTTAGTTACGTATCAGTAAGTGAGATTTGTCTAACATTCTTGTGCAACGTCAAGGAAAATGAGAAGAACCGCTTCACGGCATATATTGTTAAAACCACTATGTACGCAAGTTTTGTTCGTTCGGAACGTCTTAGTTACGTGTCAGTAAGTGAGTTTAGTCGAAAATTCTTGTACAACTTTAAAGAAATTGAGGATATAAGTTTTTCCCGCGCACAAAGCTGAGATCGCTATGTACGCAAGTTTTGTTCGTTCGGAACGTCTTAGTTACGTGTCAGTAAGTGAGTTTAGTCGAAAATTCTTGTACAACTTTAAAGAAATTGAGGATATACGTTTTTCCGCGCACAAAGCTGAGATCGCTATGTACGCAAGTTTTGTTCGTTCGGAACGTCTTAGTTACGTGTCAGTAAGTGAGTTTAGTCGAAAATTCTTGTACAACATTACGGAAATTGAGGATATACGTTTTACTGCGCACAAAGCTGAGATCGCTATGTACGAAAGTTTTGTTCGTTCGGAACGTCTTAGTTACGTGTCAGTAAGTGAGATTTGTCTAAAATTCTTGTGCAACATCAAGGAAATTGAGAAGAACCGCTTCACGGCATACATTGTTAAAACCGCTATATACGCAAGCTTTGTTCGTTCGGAACGTCTTAGTTACGTGTCAGTAAGTGAGAATTGTCTAAAATTCTTGTGCAACATCAAGGAAATTGAGAAGAACCGCTTCACGGCATACATTGTTAAAATCGCTATGTACGCAAGTTTTGTTCGTTCGGGACGGCTTAGTTACGTGTCAGTAAGTGAGATTTGTCTAAAATTCTTGTGCAACATCAAGGAAATTGAGAAGAACCGCTTCACGGCATACATTGTTAAAATCGCTATGTACGCAAGTTTTGTTCGTTCGGAACGTCTTAGTTACGTGACAGTAAGTGAGTTTAGTCGAAAATTCTTGTACAACGTTAAATAAATGGAAGATATACGTTTTACTGCGCACAAAGCTGAGATCGCTATGTACGCAAGTTTTGTTCGTTCGGAACGTCTTAGTTACGTATCAGTAAGTGAGATTTGTCTAACATTCTTGTGCAACGTCAAGGAAATTGAGAAGAACCGCTTCACGGCATATATTGTTAAAACCGCTATGTACGCAAGTTTTGTTCGTTCGGAACGTCTTAGTTACGTGTCAGTAAGTGAGTTTAGTCGAAAATTCTTGTACAACGTTAAAGAAATTGAGGATATACGTTTTTCCGCGCACAAAGCTGAGATCGCCATGTACGCAAGTTTTGTTCGTTCGGAACGTCTTAGTTACGTGTCAGTACGTGAGATTTGTCTAAAATTCTTGTGCAACATCAAGGAAATTGAGAAGAACCGCTTCACGGCATACATTGTTAAAACCGCTATATACGCAAGCTTTGTTCGTTCGGAACGTCTTAGTTACGTGTCAGTAAGTGAGAATTGTCTAAAATTCTTGTGCAACATCAAGGAAATTGAGAAGAACCGCTTCACGGCATACATTGTTAAAACCGCTATGTACGCAAGTTTTGTTCGTTCGGAACGTCTTAGTTACGTGTCAGTAAGTGAGTTTAGTCGCAAATTTTTGTACAACATTACGGAAATTGAGGATATACGTTTTACTGCGCACAAAGCTGAGATCGCTATGTACGCAAGTTTTGTTCGTTCGGAACGTCTTAGTTACGTATCAGTAAGTGAGATTTGTCTAACATTCTTGTGCAACGTCTAGGAAATTGAGAAGAACCGCTTCACGGCATATATTGTTAAAACCACTATGTACGCAAGTTTTGTTCGTTCGGAACGTCTTAGTTACGTGTCAGTAAGTGAGTTTAGTCGAAAATTCTTGTACAACTTTAAAGAAATTGAGGATATAAGTTTTTCCCGCGCACAAAGCTGAGATCGCTATGTACGCAAGTTTTGTTCGTTCGGAACGTCTTAGTTACGTGTCAGTAAGTGAGTTTAGTCGAAAATTCTTGTACAACATTACGGAAATTGAGGATATACGTTTTACTGCGCACAAAGCTGAGATCGCTATGTACGCAAGTTTTGTTCGTTCGGAACGTCTTAGTTACGTGACAGTAAGTGAGTTTAGTCGAAAATTCTTGTGCAACATCAAGGAAATTGAGAAGAACCGCTTCACGGCATATATTGTTAAAACCGCTATGTACGCAAGTTTTGTTCGTTCGGAACGTCTTAGTTACGTGTCAGTAAGTGAGTTTAGTCGAAAATTTTTGTACAACATTACGGAAATTGAGGATATACGTTTTACTGCGCACAAAGCTGAGATCGCTATGTACGCAAGTTTTGTTCGTTCGGAACGTCTTAGTTACGTATCAGTAAGTGAGATTTGTCTAACATTCTTGTGCAACGTCAAGGAAATTGAGAAGAACCGCTTCACGGCATATATTGTTAAAACCACTATGTACGCAAGTTTTGTTCGTTCGGAACGTCTTAGTTACGTGTCAGTAAGTGAGTTTAGTCGAAAATTCTTGTACAACTTTAAAGAAATTGAGGATATACGTTTTTCCGCGCACAAAGCTGAGATCGCTATGTACGCAAGTTTTGTTCGTTCGGAACGTCTTAGTTACGTGTCAGTAAGTGAGATTTGTCTAAAATTCTTGTGCAACATCAAGGAAATTGAGAAGAACCGCTTCACGGCATACATTGTTAAGACCGCTATATACGCAAGCTTTGTTCGTTCGGAACGTCTTAGTTACGTGTCAGTAAGTGAGATTTGTCTAAAATTCTTGTGCAACATCAAGGAAATTGAGAAGAACCGCTTCACGGCATACATTGTTAAAATCGCTATGTACGCAAGTTTTGTTCGTTCGGAACGGCTTAGTTACGTGTCAGTAAGTGAGATTTGTCTAAAATTCTTGTGCAACATCAAGGAAATTGAGAAGAACTGCTTCACGGCATACATTGTTAAAACCGCTATGTACGCAAGTTTTGTTCGTTCGGAACGTCTTAGTTACGTGTCAGTAAGTGAGATTTGTCTAAAATTCTTGTGCAACATCAAGGAAATTGAGAAGAACCGCTTCACGGCATACATTGTTAAAATCGCTATGTACGCAAGTTTTGTTCGTTCGGAACGTCTTAGTTACGTGACAGTAAGTGAGTTTAGTCGAAAATTCTTGTACAACGTTAAATAAATGGAAGATGTACGTTTTTCTGCGCACAAAGATGAGATCGCTACGTACGCATGTTTTGTTCGTTCGGAACGTCTTAGTTACGTGTCAGTAAGTGAGATTTGTCTAACATTCTTGTGCAACATCAAGGAAATTGAGAAGAACCGCTTCACGGCATACATTGTTAAAACCGCTATGTACGCAAGTTTTGTTCGTTCGGAACGTCTTAGTTACGTGTCAGTAAGTGTGATTTGTCTAACATTCTTGTGCAACATCAAGGAAATTGAGAAGAACCGCTTCACGGCATATATTGTTAAAACCGCTATGTACGCAAGTTTTGTTCGTTCGGAACGTCTTAGTTACGTGTCAGTAAGTGAGTTTAGTCGAAAATTTTTGTACAACATTACGGAAATTGAGAATATACGTTTTACTGCGCACAAAGCTGAGATCGCTATGTACGCAAGTTTTGTTCGTTCGGAACGTCTTAGTTACGTATCAGTAAGTGAGATTTGTCTAACATTCTTGTGCAACATCAAGGAAATTGAGAAGAACCGCTTCACGGCATATATTGTTAAAACCGCTATGTACGCAAGTTTTGTTCGTTCGGAACGTCTTAGTTACGTGTCAGTAAGTGAGTTTAGTCGAAAATTCTTGTACAACTTTAAAGAAATTGAGGATATACGTTTTTTCGCGCACAAAGCTGAGATCGCTATGTACGCAAGTTTTGTTCGTTCGGAACGTCTTAGTTACGTGTCAGTAAGTGAGTTTAGTCGAAAATTCTTGTACAACATTACGGAAATTGAGGATATACGTTTTACTGCGCACAAAGCTGAGATCGCTATGTACGCAAGTTTTGTTCGTTCGGAACGTCTTAGTTACGTGTCAGTAAGTGAGATTTGTCTAAAATTCTTGTGCAACATCAAGGAAATTGAGAAGAACCGCTTCACGGCATACATTGTTAAAACCGCTATATACGCAAGCTTTGTTCGTTCGGAACGTCTTAGTTACGTGTCAGTAAGTGAGTTTAGTCGAAAATTCTTGTACAACTTTAAAGAAATTGAGGATATACGTTTTTCCGCGCACAAAGCTGAGATCGCTATGTACGCAAGTTTTGTTCGTTCGGAACGTCTTAGTTACGTGTCAGTAAGTGAGTTTAGTCGAAAATTCTTGTACAACGTTAAAGAAATTGAAGATATACGTTTTTCCGCGCACAAAGCTGAGATCGCTAAGTACGCAAGTTTTGTTCGTTCGGAACGTCTTAGTTACGTGTCAGTAAGTGAGTTTAGTCGAAAATTCTTGTACAACATTACGGAAATTGAGGATTTACGTTTTTCTGCGCACAAAGCTGAGATCGCTACGTACGCATGTTTTGTTCGTTCGGAACGTCTTAGTTACGTGTCAGTAAGTGAGATTTGTCTAACATTCATGTGCAACATCAAGGAAATTGAAAAGAACCGCTTCACGGCATACATTGTTAAAACCGCTATTTACGCAAGTTTTGTTCGTTCGGAACGTCTTAGTTACGTGTCAGTAAGTGAGTTTAGTCGAAAATTTTTGTACAACGTTAAAGAAATTGAGGATATACGTTTTTCCGCGCACAAAGCTGAGATGGCTATGTACGCAAGTTTTGTTCGTTCGGAATGTCTTAGTTACGTGTCAGTAAGTGAGTTTAGTCGAAAATTCTTGTACAACATAACGGAAATTGAGGATATACGTTTTACTGCGCACAAAGCTGAGATCGCTATGAACGCAAGTTTTGTTCGTTCGGAACGTCTTAGTTACGTGTCAGTAAGTGAGATTTGTCTAAAATTCTTGTGCAACATCAAGGAAATTGAGAAGAACCGCTTCACGGCATACATTGTTAAAATCGCTATGTACGCAAGTTTTGTTCGTTCGGAACGTCTTAGTTACGTGTCAGTAAGTGAGTTTAGTCGAAAATTTTTGTACAACATTACGGAAATTGAGGATATACGTTTTACTGCGCACAAAGCTGAGATCGCTATGTACGCAAGTTTTGTACGTTCGGAACGTCTTAGTTACGTATCAGTAAGTGAGATTTGTCTAACATTCTTGTGCAACGTCAAGGAAATTGAGAAGAACCGCTTCACGGCATATATTGTTAAAACCGCTATGTACGCAAGTTTTGTACGTTCGGAACGTCTTAGTTACGTATCAGTAAGTGAGATTTGTCTAACATTCTTGTGCAACGTCAAGGAAATTGAGAAGAACCGCTTCACGGCATATATTGTTAAAACCGCTATGTACGCAAGTTTTGTTCGTTCGGAACGTCTTAGTTACGTGTCTGTAAGTGAGTTTAGTCGAAAATTCTTGTACAACGTTAAAGAAATTGAGGATATACGTTTTTCCGCGCACAAAGCTGAGATCGCTATGTACGCAAGTTTTGTTCGTTCGGAACGTCTTAGTTACGTGTCAGTAAGTGAGTTTAGTCGAAAATTCTTGTACAACATTACGGAAATTGAGGATATACGTTTTACTGCGCACAAAGCTGAGATCGCCATGTACGCAAGTTTTGTTCGTTCGGAACGTCTTAGTTACGTGTCAGTAAGTGAGATTTGTCTAAAATTCTTGTGCAACATCAAGGAAATTGAGAAGAACCGCTTCACGGCATACATTGTTAAAACCGCTATATACGCAAGCTTTGTTCGTTCGGAACGTCTTAGTTACGTGTCAGTAAGTGAGAATTGTCTAAAATTCTTGTGCAACATCAAGGAAATTAAGAAGAACCGCTTCACGGCATACATTGTTAAAATCGCTATGTACGCAAGTTTTGTTCGTTCGGAATGGCTTAGTTACGTGTCAGTAAGTGAGATTTGTCATAAATTCTTGTGCAACATCAAGGAAATTGAGAAGAACCGCTTCACGGCATACATTGTTAAAACCGCTATGTACGCAAGTTTTGTTCGTTCGGAACGTCTTAGTTACGTGTCAGTAAGTGAGATTTGTCTAAAATTCTTGTGCAACATCAAGGAAATTGAGAAGAACCGCTTCACGGCATACATTGTTAAAATCGCTATGTACGCAAGTTTTGTTCGTTCGGAACGTCTTAGTTACGTGACAGTAAGTGAGTTTAGTCGAAAATTCTTGTACAACGTTAAATAAATGGAAGATATACGTTTTTCTGCGCACAAAGCTGAGATCGTTACGTACGCATGTTTTGTTCGTTCGGAACGTCTTAGTTACGTGTCAGTAAGTGAGATTTGTCTAACATTCTTGTGCAACATCAAGGAAATTGAGAAGAACCGCTTCACGGCATATATTGTTAAAACCGCTATGTACGCAAGTTTTGTTCGTTCGGAACGTCTTAGTTACGAGTCAGTAAGTGAGTTTAGTCGAAAATTTTTGTACAACATTACGGAAATTGAGGATATACGTTTTACTGCGCACAAAGCTGAGATCGCTATGTACGCAAGTTTTGTTCGTTCGGAACGTCTTAGTTACGTTTCAGTAAGTGAGATTTGTCTAACATTCTTGTGCAACGTCAAGGAAATTGAGAAGAACCGCTTCACGGCATATATTGTTAAAACCACTATGTACGCAAGTTTTGTTCGTTCGGAACGTCTTAGTTACGTGTCAGTAAGTGAGTTTAGTCGAAAATTCTTGTACAACTTTAAAGAAATTGAGGATATACGTTTTTCCGCGCACAAAGCTGAGATCGCTATGTACGCAAGTTTTGTTCGTTCGGAACGTCTTAGTTACGTGTCAGTAAGTGAGATTTGTCTAAAATTCTTGTGCAACATCAAGGAAATTGAGAAGAACCGCTTCACGGCATACATTGTTAAAACCGCTATATACGCAAGCTTTGTTCGTTCGGAACGTCTTAGTTACGTGTCAGTAAGTGAGATTTGTCTAAAATTCTTGTGCAACATCAAGGAAATTGAGAAGAACCGCTTCACGGCATACATTGTTAAAATCGCTATGTACGCAAGTTTTGTTCGTTCGGAACGGCTTAGTTACGTGTCAGTAAGTGAGATTTGTCTAAAATTCTTGTGCAACATCAAGGAAATTGAGAAGAACCGCTTCACGGCATACATTGTTAAAACCGCTATGTACGCAAGTTTTGTTCGTTCGGAACGTCTTAGTTACGTGTCAGTAAGTGAGATTTGTCTAAAATTCTTGTGCAACATCAAGGAAATTGAGAAGAACCGCTTCACGGCATACATTGTTAAAATCGCTATGTACGCAAGTTTTGTTCGTTCGGAACGTCTTAGTTACGTGACAGTAAGTGAGTTTAGTCGAAAATTCTTGTACAACGTTAAATAAATGGAAGATGTACGTTTTTCTGCGCACAAAGCTGAGATCGCTACGTACGCATGTTTTGTTCGTTCGGAACGTCTTAGTTACGTGTCAGTAAGTGAGATTTGTCTAACATTCTTGTGCAACATCAAGGAAATTGAGAAGAACCGTTTCACGGCATACATTGTTAAAACCGCTATGTACGCAAGTTTTGTTCGTTCGGAACGTCTTAGTTACGTGTCAGTAAGTGAGATTTGTCTAACATTCTTGTGCAACATCAAGGAAATTGAGAAGAACCGCTTCACGGCATATATTGTTAAAACCGCTATGTACGCAAGTTTTGTTCGTTCGGAACGTCTTAGTTACGTGTCAGTAAGTGAGTTTAGTCGAAAATTTTTGTACAACATTACGGAAATTGAGAATATACGTTTTACTGCGCACAAAGCTGAGATCGCTATGTACGCAAGTTTTGTTCGTTCGGAACGTCTTAGTTACGTATCAGTAAGTGAGATTTGTCTAACATTCTTGTGCAACATCAAGGAAATTGAGAAGAACCGCTTCACGGCATATATTGTTAAAACCGCTATGTACGCAAGTTTTGTTCGTTCGGAACGTCTTAGTTACGTGTCAGTAAGTGAGTTTAGTCGAAAATTCTTGTACAACTTTAAAGAAATTGAGGATATACGTTTTTTCGCGCACAAAGCTGAGATCGCTATGTACGCAAGTTTTGTTCGTTCGGAACGTCTTAGTTACGTGTCAGTAAGTGAGTTTAGTCGAAAATTCTTGTACAACATTACGGAAATTGAGGATATACGTTTTACTGCGCACAAAGCTGAGATCGCTATGTACGCAAGTTTTGTTCGTTCGGAACGTCTTAGTTACGTGTCAGTAAGTGAGATTTGTCTAAAACTCTTGTGCAACATCAAGGAAATTGAGAAGAACCGCTTCACGGCATACATTGTTAAAACCGCTATATACGCAAGCTTTGTTCGTTCGGAACGTCTTAGTTACGTGTCAGTAAGTGAGTTTAGTCGAAAATTCTTGTACAACTTTAAAGAAATTGAAGATATACGTTTTTCCGCGCACAAAGCTGAGATCGCTATGTACGCAAGTTTTGTTCGTTCGGAACGTCTTAGTTACGTGTCAGTAAGTGAGTTTAGTCGAAAATTCTTGTACAACGTTAAAGAAATTGAAGATATACGTTTTTCCGCGCACAAAGCTGAGATCGCTAAGTACGCAAGTTTTGTTCGTTCGGAACGTCTTAGTTACGTGTCAGTAAGTGAGTTTAGTCGAAAATTCTTGTACAACATTACGGAAATTGAGGATTTACGTTTTTCTGCGCACAAAGCTGAGATCGCTACGTACGCATGTTTTGTTCGTTCGGAACGTCTTAGTTACGTGTCAGTAAGTGAGATTTGTCTAACATTCATGTGCAACATCAAGGAAATTGAAAAGAACCGCTTCACGGCATACATTGTTAAAACCGTTATTTACGCAAGTTTTGTTCGTTCGGAACGTCTTAGTTACGTGTCAGTAAGTGAGTTTAGTCGAAAATTCTTGTACAACGTTAAAGAAATTGAGGATATACGTTTTTCCGCGCACAAAGCTGAGATGGCTATGTACGCAAGTTTTGTTCGTTCGGAATGTCTTAGTTACGTGTCAGTAAGTGAGTTTAGTCGAAAATTCTTGTACAACATAACGGAAATTGAGGATATACGTTTTACTGCGCACAAAGCTGAGATCGCTATGAACGCAAGTTTTGTTCGTTCGGAACGTCTTAGTTACGTGTCAGTAAGTGAGATTTGTCTAAAATTCTTGTGCAACATCAAGGAAATTGAGAAGAACCGCTTCACGGCATACATTGTTAAAATCGCTATGTACGCAAGTTTTGTTCGTTCGGAACGTCTTAGTTACGAGTCAGTAAGTGAGTTTAGTCGAAAATTTTTGTACAACATTACGGAAATTGAGGATATACGTTTTACTGCGCACAAAGCTGAGATCGCTATGTACGCAAGTTTTGTTCGTTCGGAACGTCTTAGTTACGTATCAGTAAGTGAGATTTGTCTAACATTCTTGTGCAACGTCAAGGAAATTGAGAAGAACCGCTTCACGGCATATATTGTTAAAACCGCTATGTACGCAAGTTTTGTTCGTTCGGAACGTCTTAGTTACGTGTCTGTAAGTGAGTTTAGTCGAAAATTCTTGTACAACGTTAAAGAAATTGAGGATATACGTTTTTCCGCGCACAAAGCTGAGATCGCTATGTACGCAAGTTTTGTTCGTTCGGAACGTCTTAGTTACGTGTCAGTAAGTGAGATTTGTCTAAAATTCTTGTGCAACATCAAGGAAATTGAGAAGAACCGCTTCACGGCATACATTGTTAAAACCGCTATATACGCAAGCTTTGTTCGTTCGGAACGTCTTAGTTACGTGTCAGTAAGTGAGAATTGTCTAAAATTCTTGTGCAACATCAAGGAAATTAAGAAGAACCGCTTCACGGCATACATTGTTAAAATCGCTATGTACGCAAGTTTTGTTCTTTCGGAACGTCTTAGTTACGTGTCAGTAAGTGAGTTTAGTCGAAAATTTTTGTACATCGTTAACGAAATTAGGATATACGTTTTCCGCGCACAAAGCTGAGATCGCTATTTACGCAAGTTTTGTTCGTTCGGAACGTCTTAGTTACGTGACACTAAGTGAGTTTAGTCGAAAATTCTTGTACAACGTTAAATAAATGGAAGATATACGTTTTTCTGCGCACAAAGCTGAGATCGCTACGTACGCATGTTTTGTTCGTTCGGAACGTCTTAGTTACGTGTCAGTAAGTGAGATTTGTCTAACATTCTTGTGCAACATCAAGGAAATTGAGAAGAACCGCTTCATGGCATACATTGTTAAAACCGCTATGTACGCAAGTTTTGTTCGTTCGGAACGTCTTAGTTACGTGTCAGTAAGTGAGATTTGTCTAAAATTCTTGTGCAACATCAAGGAAATTGAGAAGAACCGCTTCACGGCATACATTGTTAAAACCGCTATGTACGCAAGTTTTGTTCGTTCGGAACGTCTTAGTTACGTGTCAGTAAGTGAGATTTGTCTAACATTCTTGT
Organism: Polyergus mexicanus; assembly: GCF_030449975.1. NCBI lineage: Eukaryota > Metazoa > Arthropoda > Insecta > Hymenoptera > Formicidae > Polyergus > Polyergus mexicanus. Next base: position 64,502 of record NW_027223371.1, read on the forward strand.
GCAACATCAAGGAAATTGAGAAGAACCGCTTCATGGCATACATTGTTAAAACCGCTATGTACGCAAGTTTTGTTCGTTCGGAACGTCTTAGTTACGTGTCAGTAAGTGAGATTTGTCTAACATTCTTGTGCAACGTCAAGGAAATTGAGAAGAACCGCTTCACGGCATACATTGTTAAAATCGCTATGTACGCAAGTTTTGTTCGTTCGGAACGTCTTAGTTACGTGTCAGTAAGTGAGTTTAGTCGAAAATTTTTGTACATCGTTAACGAAATTAGGATATACGTTTTCCGCGCACAAAGCTGAGATCGCTATGTACGCAAGTTTTGTTCGTTTGGAACGTCTTAGTTACGTGTCAGTAAGTGAGTTTAGTCGAAAATTCTTGTACAACATTACGGAAATTGAGGATATACGTTTTGCTGCGCACAAAGCTGAGATCGCTATGTACGCAAGTTTTGTTCGTTCGGAACGTCTTAGTTACGTGTCAGTAAGTGAGAATTGTCTAAAATTCATGTGCAACATCAAGGAAATTGAGAAGAACCGCTTCACGGCATACATTGTTAAAATCGCTATGTACGCAAGTTTTGTTCGTTCGGAACGTCTTAGTTACGTGACACTAAGTGAGTTTAGTCGAAAATTCTTGTACAACGTTAAATAAATGGAAGATATACGTTTTTCTGCGCACAAAGCTGAGATCGCTACGTACGCATGTTTTGTTCGTTCGGAACGTCTTAGTTACGTGTCAGTAAGTGAGATTTGTCTAACATTCTTGTGCAACATCAAGGAAATTGAGAAGAACCGCTTCATGGCATACATTGTTAAAACCGCTATGTACGCAAGTTTTGTTCGTTCGGAACGTCTTAGTTACGTGTCAGTAAGTGAGATTTGTCTAACATTCTTGTGCAACATCAAGGAAATTGAGAAGAACCGCTTCACGGCATATATTGTTAAAACCGCTATGTACGCAAGTTTTGTTCGTTCGGAACGTCTTAGTTACGTGTCAGTAAGTGAGTTTAGTCGAAAATTTTTGTACAACATTACGGAAATTGAGGATATACGTTTTACTGCGCACAAAGCTGAGATCGCTATGTACGCAAGTTTTGTTCGTTCGGAACGTCTTAGTTACGTATCAGTAAGTGAGATTTGTCTAACATTCTTGTGCAACGTCAAGGAAATTGAGAAGAACCGCTTCACGGCATATATTGTTAAAACCACTATGTACGCAAGTTTTGTTCGTTCGGAACGTCTTAGTTACGTGTCAGTAAGTGAGTTTAGTCGAAAATTCTTGTACAACTTTAAAGAAATTGAGGATATACGTTTTTCCGCGCACAAAGCTGAGATCGCTATGTACGCAAGTTTTGTTCGTTCGGAACGTCTTAGTTACGTGTCAGTAAGTGAGATTTGTCTAAAATTCTTGTGCAACATCAAGGAAATTGAGAAGAACCGCTTCACGGCATACATTGTTAAAATCGCTATGTACGCAAGTTTTGTTCGTTCGGAACGGCTTAGTTACGTGTCAGTAAGTGAGATTTGTCTAAAATTCTTGTGCAACATCAAGGAAATTGAGAAGAACCGCTTCACGGCATACATTGTTAAAACCGCTATGTACGCAAGTTTTGTTTGTTCGGAACGTCTTAGTTACGTGTCAGTAAGTGAGATTTGTCTAAAATTCTTGTGCAACATCAAGGAAATTGAGAAGAACCGCTTCACGGCATACATTGTTAAAATCGCTATGTACGCAAGTTTTGTTCTTTCGGAACGTCTTAGTTACGTGTCAGTAAGTGAGTTTAGTCGAAAATTTTTGTACATCGTTAACGAAATTAGGATATACGTTTTCCGCGCACAAAGCTGAGATCGCTATGTACGCAAGTTTTGTTCGTTCGGAACGTCTTAGTTACGTGACACTAAGTGAGTTTAGTCGAAAATTCTTGTACAACGTTAAATAAATGGAAGATATACGTTTTTCTGCGCACAAAGCTGAGATCGCTACGTACGCATGTTTTGTTCGTTCGGAACGTCTTAGTTACGTGTCAGTAAGTGAGATTTGTCTAACATTCTTGTGCAACATCAAGGAAATTGAGAAGAACCGCTTCATGGCATACATTGTTAAAACCGCTATGTACGCAAGTTTTGTTCGTTCGGAACGTCTTAGTTACGTGTCAGTAAGTGAGATTTGTCTAACATTCTTGTGCAACATCAAGGAAATTGAGAAGAACCGCTTCACGGCATATATTGTTAAAACCGCTATGTACGCAAGTTTTGTTCGTTCGGAACGTCTTAGTTACGTGTCAGTAAGTGAGTTTAGCCGAAAATTTTTGTACAACATTACGGAAATTGAGGATATACGTTTTACTGCGCACAAAGCTGAGATCGCTATGTACGCAAGTTTTGTTCGTTCGGAACGTCTTAGTTACGTATCAGTAAGTGAGATTTGTCTAACATTCTTGTGCAACGTCAAGGAAATTGAGAAGAACCGCTTCACGGCATATATTGTTAAAACCACTATGTACGCAAGTTTTGTTCGTTCGGAACGTCTTAGTTACGTGTCAGTAAGTGAGTTTAGTCGAAAATTCTTGTACAACTTTAAAGAAATTGAGGATATACGTTTTTCCGCGCACAAAGCTGAGATCGCTATGTACGCAAGTTTTGTTCGTTCGGAACGTCTTAGTTACGTGTCAGTAAGTGAGATTTGTCTAAAATTCTTGTGCAACATCAAGGAAATTGAGAAGAACCGCTTCACGGCATACATTGTTAAAACCGCTATATACGCAAGCTTTGTTCGTTCGGAACGTCTTAGTTACGTGTCAGTAAGTGAGATTTGTCTAAAATTCTTGTGCAACATCAAGGAAATTGAGAAGAACCGCTTCACGGCATACATTGTTAAAATCGCTATGTACGCAAGTTTTGTTCGTTCGGAACGGCTTAGTTACGTGTCAGTAAGTGAGATTTGTCTAAAATTCTTGTGCAACATCAAGGAAATTGAGAAGAACCGCTTCACGGCATACATTGTTAAAACCGCTATGTACGCAAGTTTTGTTTGTTCGGAACGTCTTAGTTACGTGTCAGTAAGTGAGATTTGTCTAAAATTCTTGTGCAACATCAAGGAAATTGAGAAGAACCGCTTCACGGCATACATTGTTAAAATCGCTATGTACGCAAGTTTTGTTCTTTCGGAACGTCTTAGTTACGTGTCAGTAAGTGAGTTTAGTCGAAAATTTTTGTACATCGTTAACGAAATTAGGATATACGTTTTCCGCGCACAAAGCTGAGATCGCTATGTACGCAAGTTTTGTTCGTTCGGAACGTCTTAGTTACGTGACACTAAGTGAGTTTAGTCGAAAATTCTTGTACAACGTTAAATAAATGGAAGATATACGTTTTTCTGCGCACAAAGCTGAGATCGCTACGTACGCATGTTTTGTTCGTTCGGAACGTCTTAGTTACGTGTCAGTAAGTGAGATTTGTCTAACATTCTTGTGCAACATCAAGGAAATTGAGAAGAACCGCTTCATGGCATACATTGTTAAAACCGCTATGTACGCAAGTTTTGTTCGTTCGGAACGTCTTAGTTACGTGTCAGTAAGTGAGATTTGTCTAACATTCTTGTGCAACATCAAGGAAATTGAGAAGAACCGCTTCACGGCATATATTGTTAAAACCGCTATGTACGCAAGTTTTGTTCGTTCGGAACGTCTTAGTTACGTGTCAGTAAGTGAGTTTAGTCGAAAATATTTGTACAACATTACGGAAATTGAGGATATACGTTTTACTGCGCACAAAGCTGAGATCGCTATGTACTCAAGTTTTGTTCGTTCGGAACGTCTTAGTTACGTATCAGTAAGTGAGATTTGTCTAACATTCTTGTGCAACATCAAGGAAATTGAGAAGAACCGCTTCACGGCATACATTGTTAAAACCGCTATGTACGCAAGTTTTGTTCGTTCGGAACGTCTTAGTTACGTGTCAGTAAGTGAGATTTGTCTAAAATTCTTGTGCAACATCAAGGAAATTGAGAAGAACCGCTTCACGGCATACATTGTTAAAATCGCTATGTACGCAAGTTTTGTTCTTTCGGAACGTCTTAGTTACGTGTCAGTAAGTGAGTTTAGTCGAAAATTTTTGTACATCGTTAACGAAATTAGGATATACGTTTTCCGCGCACAAAGCTGAGATCGCTATGTACGCAAGTTTTGTTCGTTCGGAACGTTTTAGTTACGTGTCAGTAAGTGTGATTTGTCTAAAATTCTTGTGCAACATCAAGGAAATTGAGAAGAACCGCTTCACGGCATACATTGTTAAAATCGCTATGTACGCAAGTTTTGTTCGTTCGGAACGTCTTAGTTACGTGTCAGTAAGTGAGTTTAGTCGAAAATTTTTGTACATCGTTAACGAAATTAGGATATACGTTTTCCGCGCACAAAGCTGAGATCGCTATGTACGCAAGTTTTGTTCGTTTGGAACGTCTTAGTTACGTGTCAGTAAGTGAGTTTAGTCGAAAATTCTTGTACAACATTACGGAAATTGAGGATATACGTTTTGCTGCGCACAAAGCTGAGATCGCTATGTACGCAAGTTTTGTTCGTTCGGAACGTCTTAGTTACGTGTCAGTAAGTGAGAATTGTCTAAAATTCATGTGCAACATCAAGGAAATTGAGAAGAACCGCTTCACGGCATACATTGTTGAAATCGCTATGTACGCAAGTTTTGTTCGTTCGGAACGTCTTAGTTACGTGACACTAAGTGAGTTTAGTCGAAAATTCTTGTACAACGTTAAATAAATGGAAGATATACGTTTTTCTGCGCACAAAGCTGAGATCGCTACGTACGCATGTTTTGTTCGTTCGGAACGTCTTAGTTACGTGTCAGTAAGTGAGATTTGTCTAACATTCTTGTGCAACATCAAGGAAATTGAGAAGAACCGCTTCATGGCATACATTGTTAAAACCGCTATGTACGCAAGTTTTGTTCGTTCGGAACGTCTTAGTTACGTGTCAGTAAGTGAGATTTGTCTAACATTCTTGTGCAACATCAAGGAAATTGAGAAGAACCGCTTCACGGCATATATTGTTAAAACCGCTATGTACGCAAGTTTTGTTCGTTCGGAACGTCTTAGTTACGTGTCAGTAAGTGAGTTTAGTCGAAAATTTTTGTACAACATTACGGAAATTGAGGATATACGTTTTACTGCGCACAAAGCTGAGATCGCTATGTACTCAAGTTTTGTTCGTTCGGTACGTCTTAGTTACGTATCAGTAAGTGAGATTTGTCTAACATTCTTGTGCAACATCAAGGAAATTGAGAAGAACCGCTTCACGGCATACATTGTTAAAACCGCTATGTACGCAAGTTTTGTTCGTTCGGAACGTCTTAGTTACGTGTCAGTAAGTGAGATTTGTCTAAAATTCTTGTGCAACATCAAGGAAATTGAGAAGAACCGCTTCACGGCATACATTGTTAAAATCGCTATGTACGCAAGTTTTGTTCTTTCGGAACGTCTTAGTTACGTGTCAGTAAGTGAGTTTAGTCGAAAATTTTTGTACATCGTTAACGAAATTAGGATATACGTTTTCCGCGCACAAAGCTGAGATCGCTATGTACGCAAGTTTTGTTCGTTCGGAACGTCTTAGTTACGTGTCAGTAAGTGAGTTTAGTCGAAAATTCTTGTACAACATTACGGAAATTGAGGATATACGTTTTGCTGCGCACAAAGCTGAGATTGCTATGTACGCAAGTTTTGTTCGTTCGGAACGTCTTAGTTACGTGTCAGTAAGTGAGATTTGTCTAAAATACTTGTGCAACATCAAGGAAATTGAGAAGAACCGCTTCACGGCATACATTGTTAAAACCGCTATGTACGCAAGTTTTGTTCGTTCGGAACGTCTTAGTTACGTGACAGTAAGTGAGTTTAGTCGAAAAGTCTTGTACAACGTTAAAGAAATGGAGGATATACGTTTTTCTGCGCACAAAGCTGAGATCGCTACGTACGCATGTTTTGTTCGTTCGGAACGTCTTAGTTACGTGTCAGTAAGTGAGATTTGTCTAACATTCTTGTGCAACATCAAGGAAATTGAGAAGAACCGCTTCACGGCATACATTGTTAAAACCGCTATATACGCAAGCTTTGTTCGTTCGGAACGTCTTAGTTACGTGTCAGTAAGTGAGAATTGTCTAAAATTCTTGTGCAACATCAATGAAATTGAGAAGAACCGCTTCACGGCATACATTGTTAAAATCGTTATGTACGCAAGTTTTGTTCGTTCGGAACGGCTTAGTTACGTGTCAGTAAGTGAGATTTGTCTAAAATTCTTGTGCAACATCAAGGAAATTGAGAAGAACCACTTCACGGCATACATTGTTAAAACCGCTATGTACGCAAGTTTTGTTCGTTCGGAACGTCTTAGTTACGTGTCAGTAAGTGAGATTTGTCTAAAATTCTTGTGCAACATCAAGGAAATTGAGAAGAACCGCTTCACGGCATACATTGTTAAAATCGCTATGTACGCAAGTTTTGTTCGTTCGGAACGTCTTAGTTACGTGACAGTAAGTGAGTTTAGTCGAAAATTCTTGTCCAACGTTAAATAAATGGAAGATATACGTTTTTCTGCGCACAAAGCTGAGATCGCTACGTACGCATGTTTTGTTCGTTCGGAACGTCTTAGTTACGTGTCAGTAAGTGAGTTTAGTCGAAAATTTTTGTACAACATTACGGAAATTGAGAATATACCTTTTACTGCGCACAAAGCTGAGATCGCTATGTAAGCAAGTTTTGTTCGTTCGGAACGTCTTAGTTACGTGTCAGTAAGTGAGATTAGTCGAAAATTCTTGTACAACATTACGGAAATTGAGGATATACGTTTTACTGCGCACAAAGCTGAGATCGCTATGTACGCAAGTTTTGTTCGTTCGGAACGTCTTAGTTACGTGTCAGTAAGTGAGATTTGTCTAAAATTCTTGTGCAACATCAAGGAAATTGAGAAGAACCGCTTCGCGGCATACATTGTTAAAACCCCTATATACGCAAGTGTTGTTCGTTCGGAACGTCTTAGTTACGTGTCAGTAAGTGAGTTTAGTCGAAAATTTTTGTACATCGTTAACGAAATTAGGATATACGTTTTCCGCGCACAAAGCTGAGATCGCTATGTACGCAAGTTTTGTTCGTTCGGAACGTCTTAGTTACGTGTCAGTAAGTGAGATTTGTCTAAAATTCTTGTGCAACATCAAGGAAATTGAGAAGAACCGCTTCACGGCATACATTGTTAAAATCGCTATGTACGCAAGTTTTGTTCTTTCGGAACGTCTTAGTTACGTGTCAGTAAGTGAGTTTAGTCGAAAATTCTTGTACAACATTACGGAAATTGAGGATATACGTTTTGCTGCGCACAAAGCTGAGATCGCTATGTACGCAAGTTTTGTTCGTTCGGAACGTCTTAGTTACGTGTCAGTAAGTGAGAATTGCCTAAAATTCTTGTGCAACATCAAGGAAATTGAGAAGAACCGCTTCACGGCATACATTGTTAAAATCGCTATGTACGCAAGTTTTGTTCGTTCGGAACGTCTTAGTTACGTGTCAGTAAGTGAGATTTGTCTAAAATTCTTGTGCAACATCAAGGAAATTGAGAAGAACCGCTTCACGGCATACATTGTTAAAACCGCTATGTACGCAAGTTTTGTTCGTTCGGAACGTCTTAGTTACGTGTCAGTAAGTGAGATTTGTCTAAAATTCTTGTGCAACATCAAGGAAATTGAGAAGAACCGCTTCACGGCATACATTGTTAAAACCGCTATACACGCAAGCTTTGTTCGTTCGGAACGTCTTAGTTACGTGTCAGTAAGTGAGAATTGTATAAAATTCTTGTGCAACATCAAGGAAATTGAGAAGAACCGCTTCACGGCATACATTGTTAAAATCGCTATGTACGCAAGTTTTGTTCGTTCGGAACGGCTTAGTTACGTGTCAGTAAGTGAGATTTGTCTAAAATTCTTGTGCAACATCAAGGAAATTGAGAAGAACCACTTCACGGCATACATTGTTAAAACCGCTATGTACGCAAGTTTTGTTCGTTCGGAACGTCTTAGTTACGTGTCAGTAAGTGAGATTTGTCTAAAATTCTTGTGCAACATCAAGAAAATTGAGAAGAACCGCTTCACGGCATACATTGTTAAAATCGCTATGTACGCAAGTTTTGTTCGTTCGGAACGTCTTAGTTACGTGACAGTAAGTGAGTTTAGTCGAAAATTCTTGTACAACGTTAAATAAATGGAAGATATACGTTTTTCTGCGCACAAAGCTGAGATCGCTACGTACGCATGTTTTGTTCGTTCGGAACGTCTTAGTTACGTGTCAGTAAGTGAGATTTGTCTAACATTCTTGTGCAACATCAAGGAAATTGAGAAGAACCGCTTCACGGCATACATTGTTAAAACCGCTATGTACGCAAGTTTTGTTCGTTCGGAACGTCTTAGTTACGTGTCAGTAAGTGAGATTTGTCTAACATTCTTGTGCAACATCAAGGAAATTGAGAAGAACCGCTTCACGGCATATATTGTTAAAACCGCTATGTACGCAAGATTTGTTCTTTTGGAACGTCTTAGTTACGTGTCAGTAAGTGAGTTTAGTTGAAAATTCTTGTACAACATTACGGAAATTGAGGATATACGTTTTACTGCGCACAAAGCTGAGATCGCTATGTACGCAAGTTTTGTTCGTTCGGAACGTCTTAGTTACGTGTCAGTAAGTGAGATTTGTCTAAAATTCTTGTGCAACATCAAGGAAACTGAGAAGAACCGCTTCACGGCATACATTGTTAAAACCGCTATATACGCAAGCTTTGTTCGTTCGGAACGTCTTAGTTACGTGTCAGTAAGTGAGAATTGTCTAAAATTCTTGTGCAACATCAAGGAAATTGAGAAGAACCGCTTCACGGCATACATTGTTAAAATCGCTATGTACGCAAGTTTCGTTCGTTCGGAACGGCTTAGTTACGTGTCAGTAAGTGAGATTTGTCTAAAATTCTTGTGCAACATCAAGGAAATTGAGAAGAACCGCTTCACGGCATACATTGTTAAAATCGCTATGTACGCAAGTTTTGTTCGTTCGGAACGTCTTAGTTACGTGACAGTAAGTGAGTTTAGTCGAAAATTCTTGTACAACGTTAAATAAATGGAAGATATACGTTTTTCTGCGCACAAAGTTGAGATCGCTACGTACGCATGTTTTGTTCGTTCGGAACGTCTTAGTTACGTGTCAGTAAGTGAGATTTGTCTAACATTCTTGTGCAACATCAAGGAAATTGAGAAGAACCGCTTCACGGCATACATTGTTAAAACCGCTATGTACGCAAGTTTTGTTCGTTCGGAACGTCTTAGTTACGTGTCAGTAAGTGGGATTTGTCTAACATTCTTGTGCAACATCAAGGAAATTGAGAAGAACCGCTTCACGGCATATATTGTTAAAACCGCTATGTACGCAAGTTTTGTTCGTTCGGAACGTCTTAGTTACGTGTCAGTAAGTGAGTTTAGTCGAAAATTCTTGTACAACGTTAAAGAAATTGAAGATATACGTTTTTCCGCGCACAAAGCTGAGATCGCTATGTACGCAAGTTTTGTTCGTTCGGAACGTCTTAGTTACGTGTCAGTAAGTGAGTTTAGTCGAAAATTCTTGTACAACATTACGGAAATTGAGGATATACGTTTTACTGCGCACAAAGCTGAGATCGCTATGTACGCAAGTTTTGTTCGTTCGGAACGTCTTAGTTACGTGTCAGTAAGTGAGATTTGTCTAAAATTCTTGTGCAACATCAAGGAAATTGAGAAGAACCGCTTCGCGGCATACATTGTTAAAACCGCTATATACGCAAGTTTTGTTCGTTCGGAACGTCTTAGTTACGTGTCAGTAAGTGAGTTTAGTCGAAAATTTTTGTACATCGTTAACGAAATTAGGATATACGTTTTCCGCGCACAAAGCTGAGATCGCTATGTACGCAAGTTTTGTTCGTTCGGAACGTCTTAGTTACGTGTCAGTAAGTGAGATTTGTCTAAAATTCTTGTGCAACATCAAGGAAATTGAGAAGAACCGCTTCACGGCATACATTGTTAAAATCGCTATGTACGCAAGTTTTGTTCTTTCGGAACGTCTTAGTTACGTGTCAGTAAGTGAGTTTAGTCGAAAATTCTTGTACAACATTACGGAAATTGAGGATATACGTTTTGCTGCGCACAAAGCTGAGATCGCTATGTACCCAAGTTTTGTTCGTTCGGAACGTCTTAGTTACGTGTCAGTAAGTGAGAATTGCCTAAAATTCTTGTGCAACATCAAGGAAATTGAGAAGAACCGCTTCACGGCATACATTGTTAAAATCGCTATGTACGCAAGTTTTGTTCGTTCGGAACGTCTTAGTTACGTGTCAGTAAGTGAGATTTGTCTAAAATTCTTGTGCAACATCAAGGAAATTGAGAAGAACCGCTTCACGGCATACATTGTTAAAACCGCTATGTACGCAAGTTTTTTTCGTTCGGAACGTCTTAGTTACGTGTCAGTAAGTGAGATTTGTCTAAAATTCTTGTGCAACATCAAGGAAATTGAGAAGAACCGTTTCACGGCTTACATTGTTAAAACCGCTATGTACGCAAGTTTTGTTCGTTCGGAACGTCTTAGTTACGTGTCAGTAAGTGAGATTTGTCTAAAATTCTTGTGCAACATCAAGGAAATTGAGAAGAACCGCTTCACGGCATACATTGTTAAAATCGCTATGTACGCAAGTTTTGTTCGTTCGGAACGTCTTAGTTACGTGTCAGTAAGTGAGTTTAGTCGAAAATTCTTGTACAACATTACGGAAATTGAGGATATACGTTTTACTGCGCACAAAGCTGAGATCGCTATGTACGCAAGTTTTGTTCGTTCGGAACGTCTTAGTTACGTGTCAGTAAGTGAGATTTGTCTAAAATTCTTGTGCAACATCAAGGAAATTGAGAAGAACCGCTTCACGGCATACATTGTTAAAATCGCTATGTACGCAAGTTTTGTTCGTTCGGAACGTCTTAGTTACGTGACAGTAAGTGAGTTTAGTCGAAAATTCTTGTACAACGTTAAATAAATGGAAGATATACGTTTTTCTGCGCACAAAGCTGAGATCGCTACGTACGCATGTTTTGTTCGTTCGGAACGTCTTAGTTACGTGTCAGTAAGTGAGATTTGTCTAACATTCTTTTGCAACATCAAGGAAATTGAGAAGAACCGCTTCACGTCATACATTGTTAAAACCGCTATGTACGCAAGTTTTGTTCGTTCGGAACGTCTTAGTTACGTGTCAGTAAGTGAGATTTGTCTAACATTCTTGTGCAACATCAAGGAAATTGAGAAGAACCGCTTCACGGCATATATTGTTAAAACCGCTATGTACGCAAGATTTGTTCGTTTGGAACGTCTTAGTTACGTGTCAGTAAGTGAGTTTAGTTGAAAATTCTTGTACAACATTACGGAAATTGAGGATATACGTTTTACTGCGCACAAAGCTGAGATCGCTATGTACGCAAGTTTTGTTCGTTCGGAACGTCTTAGTTACGTGTCAGTAAGTGAGATTTGTCTAAAATTCTTGTGCAACATCAAGGAAACTGAGAAGAACCGCTTCACGGCATACATTGTTAAAACCGCTATATACGCAAGCTTTGTTCGTTCGGAACGTCTTAGTTACGTGTCAGTAAGTGAGAATTGTCTAAAATTCTTGTGCAACATCAAGGAAATTGAGAAGAACCGCTTCACGGCATACATTGTTAAAATCGCTATGTACGCAAGTTTTGTTCGTTCGGAACGGCTTAGTTACGTGTCAGTAAGTGAGATTTGTCTAAAATTCTTGTGCAACATCAAGGAAATTGAGAAGAACCGCTTCACGGCATACATTGTTAAAATCGCTATGTACGCAAGTTTTGTTCGTTCGGAACGTCTTAGTTACGTGACAGTAAGTGAGTTTAGTCGAAAATTCTTGTACAACGTTAAATAAATGGAAGATATACGTTTTTCTGCGCACAAAGTTGAGATCGCTACGTACGCATGTTTTGTTCGTTCGGAACGTCTTAGTTACGTGTCAGTAAGTGAGATTTGTCTAACATTCTTGTGCAACATCAAGGAAATTGAGAAGAACCGCTTCACGGCATACATTGTTAAAATCGCTATGTACGCAAGTTTTGTTCGTTCGGAACGTCTTAGTTACGTGACAGTAAGTGAGTTTAGTCGAAAATTCTTGTACAACGTTAAATAAATGGAAGATATACGTTTTTCTGCGCACAAAGCTGAGATCGCTACGTACGCATGTTTTGTTCGTTCGGAACGTCTTAGTTACGTGTCAGTAAGTGAGATTTGTCTAACATTCTTGTGCAACATCAAGGAAATTGAGAAGAACCGCTTCACGGCATATATTGTTAAAACCGCTATGTACGCAAGATTTGTTCGTTTGGAACGTCTTAGTTACGTGTCAGTAAGTGAGTTTAGTTGAAAATTCTTGTACAACATTACGGAAATTGAGGATATACGTTTTACTGCGCACAAAGCTGAGATCGCTATGTACGCAAGTTTTGTTCGTTCGGAACGTCTTAGTTACGTGTCAGTAAGTGAGATTTGTCTAAAATTCTTGTGCAACATCAAGGAAACTGAGAAGAACCGCTTCACGGCATACATTGTTAAAACCGCTATATACGCAAGCTTTGTTCGTTCGGAACGTCTTAGTTACGTGTCAGTAAGTGAGAATTGTCTAAAATTCTTGTGCAACATCAAGGAAATTGAGAAGAACCGCTTCACGGCATACATTGTTAAAATCGCTATGTACGCAAGTTTTGTTCGTTCGGAACGGTTTAGTTACGTGTCAGTAAGTGAGATTTGTCTAAAATTCTTGTGCAACATCAAGGAAATTGAGAAGAACCGCTTCACGGCATACATTGTTAAAATCGCTATGTACGCAAGTTTTGTTCGTTCGGAACGGCTTAGTTACGTGTCAGAAAGTGAGATTTGTCTAAAATTCTTGTGCAACATCAAGGAAATTGAGAAGAACCGCTTCACGGCATACATTGTTAAAACCGCTATGTACGCAAGTTTTGTTCGTTCGGAACGTCTTAGTTACGTGTCAGTAAGTGAGATTTGTCTAAAATTCTTGTGCAACATCAAGGAAATTGAGAAGAACCGCTTCACGGCATACATTGTTAAAATCGCTATGTACGCAAGTTTTGTTCGTTCGGAACGTCTTAGTTACGTGACAGTAAGTGAGTTTAGTCGAAAATTCTTGTACAACGTTAAATAAATGGAAGATATACGTTTTTCTGCGCACAAAGCTGAGATCGCTACGTACGCATGTTTTGTTCGTTCGGAACGTCTTAGTTACGTGTCAGTAAGTGAGTTTAGTCGAAAATTCTTGTACAACATAACGGAAATTGAGGATATACGTTTTACTGCGCACAAAGCTGAGATCGCTATGTACGCAAGTTTTGTTCGTTCGGAACGTCTTAGTTACGAGTCAGTAAGTGAGATTTGTCTAAAATTCTTGTGCAACATCAAGGAAATTGAGAAGAACCGCTTCACGGCATACATTGTTAAAATCGCTATGTACGCAAGTTTTGTTCGTTCGGAACGTCTTAGTTACGTGTCAGTAAGTGAGTTTAGTCGAAAATTTTTGTACAACATTACGGAAATTGAGGATATACGTTTTACTGCGCACAAAGCTGAGATCGCTATGTACGCAAGTTTTGTTCGTTCGGAACGTCTTAGTTACGTGTCAGTAAGTGAGATTTGTCTAAAATTCTTGTGCAACATCAAGGAAATTGAGAAGAACCGCTTCGCGGCATACATTGTTAAAACCGCTATATACGCAAGTTTTGTTCGTTCGGAACGTCTTAGTTACGTGTCAGTAAGTGAGTTTAGTCGAAAATTTTTGTACATCGTTAACGAAATTAGGATATACGTTTTCCGCGCACAAAGCTGAGATCGCTATGTACGCAAGTTTTGTTCGTTCGGAACGTCTTAGTTACGTGTCAGTAAGTGAGATTTGTCTAAAATTCTTGTGCAACATCAAGGAAATTGAGAAGAACCGCTTCACGGCATACATTGTTAAAATCGCTATGTACGCAAGTTTTGTTCTTTCGGAACGTCTTAGTTACGTGTCAGTAAGTGAGTTTAGTCGAAAATTCTTGTACAACATTACGGAAATTGAGGATATACGTTTTGCTGCGCACAAAGCTGAGATCGCTATGTACGCAAGTTTTGTTCGTTCGGAACGTCTTAGTTACGTGTCAGTAAGTGAGAATTGCCTAAAATTCTTGTGCAACATCAAGGAAATTGAGAAGAACCGCTTCACGGCATACATTGTTAAAATCGCTATGTACGCAAGTTTTGTTCGTTCGGAACGTCTTAGTTACGTGTCAGTAAGTGAGATTTGTCTAAAATTCTTGTGCAACATCAAGGAAATTGAGAAGAACCGCTTCACGGCATACATTGTTAAAACCGCTATGTACGCAAGTTTTTTTCGTTCGGAACGTCTTAGTTACGTGTCAGTAAGTGAGATTTGTCTAAAATTCTTGTGCAACATCAAGGAAATTGAGAAGAACTGTTTCACGGCATACATTGTTAAAACCGCTATGTACGCAAGTTTTGTTCGTTCGGAACGTCTTAGTTACGTGTCAGTAAGTGAGATTTGTCTAAAATTCTTGTGCAACATCAAGGAAATTGAGAAGAACCGCTTCACGGCATACATTGTTAAAATCGCTATGTACGCAAGTTTTGTTCGTTCGGAACGTCTTAGTTACGTGTCAGTAAGTGAGTTTAGTCGAAAATTCTTGTACAACATTACGGAAATTGAGGATATACGTTTTACTGCGCACAAAGCTGAGATCGCTATGTACGCAAGTTTTGTTCGTTCGGAACGTCTTAGTTACGTGTCAGTAAGTGAGATTTGTCTAAAATTCTTGTGCAACATCAAGGAAATTGAGAAGAACCGCTTCACGGCATACATTGTTAAAACCGCTATACACGCAAGCTTTGTTCGTTCGGAACGTCTTAGTTACGTGTCAGTAAGTGAGAATTGTATAAAATTCTTGTGCAACATCAAGGAAATTGAGAAGAACCGCTTCACGGCATACATTGTTAAAATCGCTATGTACGCAAGTTTTGTTCGTTCGGAACGGCTTAGTTACGTGTCAGTAAGTGAGATTTGTCTAAAATTCTTGTGCAACATCAAGGAAATTGAGAAGAACCACTTCACGGCATACATTGTTAAAACCGCTATGTACGCAAGTTTTGTTCGTTCGGAACGTCTTAGTTACGTGTCAGTAAGTGAGATTTGTCTAAAATTCTTGTGCAACATCAAGAAAATTGAGAAGAACCGCTTCACGGCATACATTGTTAAAATCGCTATGTACGCAAGTTTTGTTCGTTCGGAACGTCTTAGTTACGTGACAGTAAGTGAGTTTAGTCGAAAATTCTTGTACAACGTTAAATAAATGGAAGATATACGTTTTTCTGCGCACAAAGCTGAGATCGCTACGTACGCATGTTTTGTTCGTTCGGAACGTCTTAGTTACGTGTCAGTAAGTGAGATTTGTCTAACATTCTTTTGCAACATCAAGGAAATTGAGAAGAACCGCTTCACGTCATACATTGTTAAAACCGCTATGTACGCAAGTTTTGTTCGTTCGGAACGTCTTAGTTACGTGTCAGTAAGTGAGATTTGTCTAACATTCTTGTACAACATCAAGGAAATTGAGAAGAACCGCTTCACGGCATATATTGTTAAAACCGCTATGTACGCAAGATTTGTTCGTTTGGAACGTCTTAGTTACGTGTCAGTAAGTGAGTTTAGTTGAAAATTCTTGTACAACATTACGGAAATTGAGGATATACGTTTTACTGCGCACAAAGCTGAGATCGCTATGTACGCAAGTTTTGTTCGTTCGGAACGTCTTAGTTACGTGTCAGTAAGTGAGATTTGTCTAAAATTCTTGTGCAACATCAAGGAAACTGAGAAGAACCGCTTCACGGCATACATTGTTAAAACCGCTATATACGCAAGCTTTGTTCGTTCGGAACGGCTTAGTTACGTGTCAGTAAGTGAGATTTGTCTAAAATTCTTGTGCAACATCAAGGAAATTGAGAAGAACCGCTTCACGGCATACATTGTTAAAATCGCTACGTACGCATGTTTTGTTCGTTCGGAACGTCTTAGTTACGTGTCAGTAAGTGAGATTTGTCTAACATTCTTGTGCAACATCAAGGAAATTGAGAAGAACCGCTTCACGGCATACATTGTTAAAATCGCTATGTACGCAAGTTTTGTTCGTTCGGAACGTCTTAGTTACGTGACAGTAAGTGAGTTTAGTCGAAAATTCTTGTACAACGTTAAATAAATGGAAGATATACGTTTTTCTGCGCACAAAGCTGAGATCGCTACGTACGCATGTTTTGTTCGTTCGGAACGTCTTAGTTACGTGTCAGTAAGTGAGATTTGTCTAACATTCTTTTGCAACATCAAGGAAATTGAGAAGAACCGCTTCACGGCATACATTGTTAAAACCGCTATGTACGCAAGTTTTGTTCGTTCGGAACGTCTTAGTTACGTGTCAGTAAGTGAGATTTGTCTAACATTCTTGTGCAACATCAAGGAAATTGAGAAGAACCGCTTCACGGCATATATTGTTAAAACCGCTATGTACGCAAGATTTGTTCGTTTGGAACGTCTTAGTTACGTGTCAGTAAGTGAGTTTAGTTGAAAATTCTTGTACAACATTACGGAAATTGAGGATATACGTTTTACTGCGCACAAAGCTGAGATCGCTATGTACGCAAGTTTTGTTCGTTCGGAACGTCTTAGTTACGTGTCAGTAAGTGAGATTTGTCTAAAATTCTTGTGCAACATCAAGGAAACTGAGAAGAACCGCTTCACGGCATACATTGTTAAAACCGCTATATACGCAAGCTTTGTTCGTTCGGAACGTCTTAGTTACGTGTCAGTAAGTGAGAATTGTCTAAAATTCTTGTGCAACATCAAGGAAATTGAGAAGAACCGCTTCACGGCATACATTGTTAAAATCGCTATGTACGCAAGTTTTGTTCGTTCGGAACGGTTTAGTTACGTGTCAGTAAGTGAGATTTGTCTAAAATTCTTGTGCAACATCAAGGAAATTGAGAAGAACCGCTTCACGGCATACATTGTTAAAATCGCTATGTACGCAAGTTTTGTTCGTTCGGAACGTCTTAGTTACGTGACAGTAAGTGAGTTTAGTCGAAAATTCTTGTACAACGTTAAATAAATGGAAGATATACGTTTTTCTGCGCACAAAGTTGAGATCGCTACGTACGCATGTTTTGTTCGTTCGGAACGTCTTAGTTACGTGTCAGTAAGTGAGATTTGTCTAACATTCTTGTGCAACATCAAGGAAATTGAGAAGAACCGCTTCACGGCATACATTGTTAAAACCGCTATGTACGCAAGTTTTGTTCGTTCGGAACGTCTTAGTTACGTGTCAGTAAGTGGGATTTGTCTAACATTCTTGTGCAACATCAAGGAAATTGAGAAGAACCGCTTCACGGCATATATTGTTAAAACCGCTATGTACGCAAGTTTTGTTCGTTCGGAACGTCTTAGTTACGTGTCAGTAAGTGAGATTTGTCTAAAATTCTTGTGCAACATCAAGGAAATTGAGAAGAACCGCTTCACGGCATACATTGTTAAAATCGCTATGTACGCAAGTTTTGTTCGTTCGGAACGTCTTAGTTACGTGTCAGTAAGTGAGTTTAGTCGAAAATTCTTGTACAACATTACGGAAATTGAGGATATACGTTTTACTGCGCACAAAGCTGAGATCGCTATGTACGCAAGTTTTGTTCGTTCGGAACGTCTTAGTTACGTGTCAGTAAGTGAGATTTGTCTAAAATTCTTGTGCAACATCAAGGAAATTGAGAAGAACCGCTTCACGGCATACATTGTTAAAACCGCTATACACGCAAGCTTTGTTCGTTCGGAACGTCTTAGTTACGTGTCAGTAAGTGAGAATTGTATAAAATTCTTGTGCAACATCAAGGAAATTGAGAAGAACCGCTTCACGGCATACATTGTTAAAATCGCTATGTACGCAAGTTTTGTTCGTTCGGAACGGCTTAGTTACGTGTCAGTAAGTGAGATTTGTCTAAAATTCTTGTGCAACATCAAGGAAATTGAGAAGAACCACTTCACGGCATACATTGTTAAAACCGCTATGTACGCAAGTTTTGTTCGTTCGGAACGTCTTAGTTACGTGTCAGTAAGTGAGATTTGTCTAAAATTCTTGTGCAACATCAAGAAAATTGAGAAGAACCGCTTCACGGCATACATTGTTAAAATCGCTATGTACGCAAGTTTTGTTCGTTCGGAACGTCTTAGTTACGTGACAGTAAGTGAGTTTAGTCGAAAATTCTTGTACAACGTTAAATAAATGGAAGATATACGTTTTTCTGCGCACAAAGCTGAGATCGCTACGTACGCATGTTTTGTTCGTTCGGAACGTCTTAGTTACGTGTCAGTAAGTGAGATTTGTCTAACATTCTTTTGCAACATCAAGGAAATTGAGAAGAACCGCTTCACGTCATACATTGTTAAAACCGCTATGTACGCAAGTTTTGTTCGTTCGGAACGTCTTAGTTACGTGTCAGTAAGTGAGATTTGTCTAACATTCTTGTGCAACATCAAGGAAATTGAGAAGAACCGCTTCACGGCATATATTGTTAAAACCGCTATGTACGCAAGATTTGTTCGTTTGGAACGTCTTAGTTACGTGTCAGTAAGTGAGTTTAGTTGAAAATTCTTGTACAACATTACGGAAATTGAGGATATACGTTTTACTGCGCACAAAGCTGAGATCGCTATGTACGCAAGTTTTGTTCGTTCGGAACGTCTTAGTTACGTGTCAGTAAGTGAGATTTGTCTAAAATTCTTGTGCAACATCAAGGAAACTGAGAAGAACCGCTTCACGGCATACATTGTTAAAACCGCTATATACGCAAGCTTTGTTCGTTCGGAACGTCTTAGTTACGTGTCAGTAAGTGAGAATTGTCTAAAATTCTTGTGCAACATCAAGGAAATTGAGAAGAACCGCTTCACGGCATACATTGTTAAAATCGCTATGTACGCAAGTTTTGTTCGTTCGGAACGGCTTAGTTACGTGTCAGTAAGTGAGATTTGTCTAAAATTCTTGTGCAACATCAAGGAAATTGAGAAGAACCGCTTCACGGCATACATTGTTAAAATCGCTATGTACGCAAGTTTTGTTCGTTCGGAACGTCTTAGTTACGTGACAGTAAGTGAGTTTAGTCGAAAATTTTTGTACAACGTTAAAGAAATGGAGGATTTACGTTTTTCTGCGCACAAAGCTGAGATCGCTACGTACGCATGTTTTGTTCGTTCGGAACGTCTTAGTTACGTGTCAGTAAGTGAGATTTATCTAACATTCATGTGCAACATCAAGGAAATTGAAAAGAACCGCTTCACGGCATACATTGTTAAAACCGCTATTTACGCAAGTTTTGTTCGTTCGGAACGTCTTAGTTACGTGTCAGTAAGTGAGTTTAGTCGAAAATTCTTGTACAACGTTAAAGAAATTGAGGATATACGTTTTTCCGCGCACAAAGCTGAGATGGCTATGTACGCAAGTTTTGTTCGTTCGGAACGTCTTAGTTACGTATCAGTAAGTGAGATTTGTCTAACATTCTTGTGCAACGTCAAGGAAATTGAGAAGAACCGCTTCACGGCATATATTGTTAAAACCGCTATGTACGCAAGTTTTGTTCGTTCGGAACGTCTTAGTTACGTGTCAGTAAGTGAGTTTAGTCGAAAATTTTTGTACAACATTACGGAAATTGAGGATATACGTTTTACTGCGCACAAAGCTGAGATCGCTATGTACGCAAGTTTTGTTCGTTCGGAACGTCTTAGTTACGTGTCAGTAAGTGAGATTTGTCTAAAATTCTTGTGCAACATCAAGGAAATTGAGAAGAACCGCTTCACGGCATACATTGTTAAAACCGCTATATACGCAAGCTTTGTTCGTTCGGAACGTCTTAGTTACGTGTCAGTAAGTGAGATTTGTCTAAAATTCTTGTGCAACATCAAGGAAATTGAGAAGAACCGCTTCACGGCATACATTGTTAAAACCGCTAAATACGCAAGCTTTGTTCGTTCGGAACGTCTTAGTTACGTGTCAGTAAGTGAGAATTGTCTAAAATTCTTGTGCAACATCAAGGAAATTGAGAAGAACCGCTTCACGGCATACATTGTTAAAATCGCTATGTACTCAAGTTTTGTTCGTTCGGAACGGCTTAGTTACGTGTCAGTAAGTGAGATTTGTCTAAAATTCTTGTGCAACATCAAGGAAATTGAGAAGAACCGCTTCACGGCATACATTGTTAAAACCGCTATGTACGCAAGTTTTGTTCGTTCGGAACGTCTTAGTTACGTGTCAGTAAGTGAGATTTGTCTAAAATTCTTGTGCAACATCAAGGAAATTGAGAAGAACCGCTTCACGGCATACATTGTTAAAATCGCTATGTACGCAAGTTTTGTTCGTTCGGAACGTCTTAGTTACGTGTCAGTAAGTGAGTTTAGTCGAAAATTTTTGTACATCGTTAACGAAATTAGGATATACGTTTGCCGCGCACAAAGCTGAGATCGCTATGTACGCAAGTTTTGTTCGTTCGGAACGTCTTAGTTACGTGTCAGTAAGTGAGTTTAGTCGAAAATTCTTGTACAACATTACGGAAATTGAGGATATACGTTTTGCTGCGCACAAAGCTGAGATCGCTATGTACGCAAGTTTTGTTCGTTCGGAACGTCTTAGTTACGTGTCAGTAAGTGAGAATTGTCTAAAATTCTTGTGCAACATCAAGGAAATTGAGAAGAACCGCTTCACGGCATACATTTTTAAAACCGCTATATACGCAAGCTTTGTTCGTTCGGAACGTCTTAGTTACGTGTCAGTAAGTGAGAATTGTCTAAAATTCTTATGCAACATCAAGGAAATTAAGAAGAACCGCTTCACGGCATACATTGTTAAAATCGCTATGTACGCAAGTTTTGTTCGTTCGGAACGGCTTAGTTACGTGTCAGTAAGTGAGATTTGTCTAAAATTCTTGTGCAACATCAAGGAAATTGAGAAGAACCGCTTCACGGCATACATTGTTAAAACCGCTATGTACGCAAGTTTTGTTCGTTCGGAACGTCTTAGTTACGTGTCAGTAAGTGAGTTTAGTCGAAAATTTTTGTACAACATTACGGAAATTGAGGATATACGTTTTGCTGCGCACAAAGCTGAGATCGCTATGTACGCAAGTTTTGTTCGTTCGGAACGTCTTAGTTACGTGTCAGTAAGTGAGTTTAGTCGAAAATTCTTGTACAACATTACGGAAATTGAGGATATACGTTTTGCTGCGCACAAAGCTGAGATCGCTATGTACGCAAGTTTTGTTCGTTCGGAACGTCTTAGTTACGTGTCAGTAAGTGAGAATTGTCTAAAATTCTTGTGCAACATCAAGGAAATTGAGAAGAACCGCTTCACGGCATACATTGTTAAAACCGCTATGTACGCAAGTTTTGTTCGTTCGGAACGTCTTAGTTACGTGTCAGTAAGTGAGATTTGTCTAAAATTCTTGTGCAACATCAAGGAAATTGAGAAGAACCGCTTCACGGCATACATTGTTAAAATCGCTATGTACGCAAGTTTTGTTCGTTCGGAACGTCTTAGTTACGTGTCAGTAAGTGAGTTTAGTCGAAAATTTTTGTACAACATTACGGAAATTGAGGATATACGTTTTACTGCGCACAAAGCTGAGATCACTATGTACGCAAGTTTTGTTCGTTCGGAACGTCTTAGTTACGTATCAGTAAGTGAGATTTGTCTAACATTCTTGTGCAACGTCAAGGAAATTGAGAAGAACCGCTTCACGGCATATATTGTTAAAACCACTATGTACGCAAGTTTTGTTCGTTCGGAACGTCTTAGTTACGTGTCAGTAAGTGAGTTTAGTCGAAAATTCTTGTACAACTTTAAAGAAATTGAGGATATACGTTTTTCCGCGCACAAAGCTGAGATCGCTATGTACGCAAGTTTTGTTCGTTCGGAACGTCTTAGTTACGTGTCAGTAAGTGAGAATTGTCTAAAATTCTTGTGCAACATCAAGGAAATTGACAAGAACCGCTTCACGGCATACATTGTTAAAATCGCTATGTACGCAAGTTTTGTTCGTTCGGAACGTCTTAGTTACGTGTCAGTAAGTGAGATTTGTCTAAAATTCTTGTGCAACATCAAGGAAATTGAGAAGAACCGCTTCACGGCATACATTGTTAAAATCGCTATGTACGCAAGTTTTGTTCGTTCGGAACGGCTTAGTTACGTGTCAGTAAGTGAGATTTGTCTAAAATTCTTGTGCAACATCAAGGAAATTGAGAAGAACCGCTTCACGGCATACATTGTTAAAATCGCTATGTACGCAAGTTTTGTTCGTTCGGAACGTCTTAGTTACGTGACAGTAAGTGAGTTTAGTCGAAAATTCTTGTACAACGTTAAATAAATGGAAGATATACGTTTTTCTGCGCACAAAGTTGAGATCGCTACGTACGCATGTTTTGTTCGTTCGGAACGTCTTAGTTACGTGTCAGTAAGTGAGATTTGTCTAACATTCTTGTGCAACATCAAGGAAATTGAGAAGAACCGCTTCACGGCATACATTGTTAAAATCGCTATGTACGCAAGTTTTGTTCGTTCGGAACGTCTTAGTTACGTGACAGTAAGTGAGTTTAGTCGAAAATTCTTGTACAACGTTAAATAAATGGAAGATATACGTTTTTCTGCGCACAAAGCTGAGATCGCTACGTACGCATGTTTTGTTCGTTCGGAACGTCTTAGTTACGTGTCAGTAAGTGAGATTTGTCTAACATTCTTTTGCAACATCAAGGAAATTGAGAAGAACCGCTTCACGGCATACATTGTTAAAACCGCTATGTACGCAAGTTTTGTTCGTTCGGAACGTCTTAGTTACGTGTCAGTAAGTGAGATTTGTCTAACATTCTTGTGCAACATCAAGGAAATTGAGAAGAACCGCTTCACGGCATATATTGTTAAAACCGCTATGTACGCAAGATTTGTTCGTTTGGAACGTCTTAGTTACGTGTCAGTAAGTGAGTTTAGTTGAAAATTCTTGTACAACATTACGGAAATTGAGGATATACGTTTTACTGCGCACAAAGCTGAGATCGCTATGTACGCAAGTTTTGTTCGTTCGGAACGTCTTAGTTACGTGTCAGTAAGTGAGATTTGTCTAAAATTCTTGTGCAACATCAAGGAAACTGAGAAGAACCGCTTCACGGCATACATTGTTAAAACCGCTATATACGCAAGCTTTGTTCGTTCGGAACGTCTTAGTTACGTGTCAGTAAGTGAGAATTGTCTAAAATTCTTGTGCAACATCAAGGAAATTGAGAAGAACCGCTTCACGGCATACATTGTTAAAATCGCTATGTACGCAAGTTTTGTTCGTTCGGAACGGTTTAGTTACGTGTCAGTAAGTGAGATTTGTCTAAAATTCTTGTGCAACATCAAGGAAATTGAGAAGAACCGCTTCACGGCATACATTGTTAAAATCGCTATGTACGCAAGTTTTGTTCGTTCGGAACGTCTTAGTTACGTGACAGTAAGTGAGTTTAGTCGAAAATTCTTGTACAACGTTAAATAAATGGAAGATATACGTTTTTCTGCGCACAAAGTTGAGATCGCTACGTACGCATGTTTTGTTCGTTCGGAACGTCTTAGTTACGTGTCAGTAAGTGAGATTTGTCTAACATTCTTGTGCAACATCAAGGAAATTGAGAAGAACCGCTTCACGGCATACATTGTTAAAACCGCTATGTACGCAAGTTTTGTTCGTTCGGAACGTCTTAGTTACGTGTCAGTAAGTGGGATTTGTCTAACATTCTTGTGCAACATCAAGGAAATTGAGAAGAACCGCTTCACGGCATATATTGTTAAAACCGCTATGTACGCAAGTTTTGTTCGTTCGGAACGTCTTAGTTACGTGTCAGTAAGTGAGATTTGTCTAAAATTCTTGTGCAACATCAAGGAAATTGAGAAGAACCGCTTCACGGCATACATTGTTAAAATCGCTATGTACGCAAGTTTTGTTCGTTCGGAACGTCTTAGTTACGTGTCAGTAAGTGAGTTTAGTCGAAAATTCTTGTACAACATTACGGAAATTGAGGATATACGTTTTACTGCGCACAAAGCTGAGATCGCTATGTACGCAAGTTTTGTTCGTTCGGAACGTCTTAGTTACGTGTCAGTAAGTGAGATTTGTCTAAAATTCTTGTGCAACATCAAGGAAATTGAGAAGAACCGCTTCACGGCATACATTGTTAAAACCGCTATACACGCAAGCTTTGTTCGTTCGGAACGTCTTAGTTACGTGTCAGTAAGTGAGAATTGTATAAAATTCTTGTGCAACATCAAGGAAATTGAGAAGAACCGCTTCACGGCATACATTGTTAAAATCGCTATGTACGCAAGTTTTGTTCGTTCGGAACGGCTTAGTTACGTGTCAGTAAGTGAGATTTGTCTAAAATTCTTGTGCAACATCAAGGAAATTGAGAAGAACCACTTCACGGCATACATTGTTAAAACCGCTATGTACGCAAGTTTTGTTCGTTCGGAACGTCTTAGTTACGTGTCAGTAAGTGAGATTTGTCTAAAATTCTTGTGCAACATCAAGAAAATTGAGAAGAACCGCTTCACGGCATACATTGTTAAAATCGCTATGTACGCAAGTTTTGTTCGTTCGGAACGTCTTAGTTACGTGACAGTAAGTGAGTTTAGTCGAAAATTCTTGTACAACGTTAAATAAATGGAAGATATACGTTTTTCTGCGCACAAAGCTGAGATCGCTACGTACGCATGTTTTGTTCGTTCGGAACGTCTTAGTTACGTGTCAGTAAGTGAGATTTGTCTAACATTCTTTTGCAACATCAAGGAAATTGAGAAGAACCGCTTCACGTCATACATTGTTAAAACCGCTATGTACGCAAGTTTTGTTCGTTCGGAACGTCTTAGTTACGTGTCAGTAAGTGAGATTTGTCTAACATTCTTGTGCAACATCAAGGAAATTGAGAAGAACCGCTTCACGGCATATATTGTTAAAACCGCTATGTACGCAAGATTTGTTCGTTTGGAACGTCTTAGTTACGTGTCAGTAAGTGAGTTTAGTTGAAAATTCTTGTACAACATTACGGAAATTGAGGATATACGTTTTACTGCGCACAAAGCTGAGATCGCTATGTACGCAAGTTTTGTTCGTTCGGAACGTCTTAGTTACGTGTCAGTAAGTGAGATTTGTCTAAAATTCTTGTGCAACATCAAGGAAACTGAGAAGAACCGCTTCACGGCATACATTGTTAAAACCGCTATATACGCAAGCTTTGTTCGTTCGGAACGTCTTAGTTACGTGTCAGTAAGTGAGAATTGTCTAAAATTCTTGTGCAACATCAAGGAAATTGAGAAGAACCGCTTCACGGCATACATTGTTAAAATCGCTATGTACGCAAGTTTTGTTCGTTCGGAACGGCTTAGTTACGTGTCAGTAAGTGAGATTTGTCTAAAATTCTTGTGCAACATCAAGGAAATTGAGAAGAACCGCTTCACGGCATACATTGTTAAAATCGCTATGTACGCAAGTTTTGTTCGTTCGGAACGTCTTAGTTACGTGACAGTAAGTGAGTTTAGTCGAAAATTTTTGTACAACGTTAAAGAAATGGAGGATTTACGTTTTTCTGCGCACAAAGCTGAGATCGCTACGTACGCATGTTTTGTTCGTTCGGAACGTCTTAGTTACGTGTCAGTAAGTGAGATTTGTCTAACATTCATGTGCAACATCAAGGAAATTGAAAAGAACCGCTTCACGGCATACATTGTTAAAACCGCTATTTACGCAAGTTTTGTTCGTTCGGAACGTCTTAGTTACGTGTCAGTAAGTGAGTTTAGTCGAAAATTCTTGTACAACGTTAAAGAAATTGAGGATATACGTTTTTCCGCGCACAAAGCTGAGATGGCTATGTACGCAAGTTTTGTTCGTTCGGAACGTCTTAGTTACGTGTCAGTAAGTGAGATTTGTCTAAAATTCTTGTGCAACATCAAGGAAATTGAGAAGAACCGCTTCACGGCATACATTGTTAAAATCGCTATGTACGCAAGTTTTGTTCGTTCGGAACGTCTTAGTTACGTGTCAGTAAGTGAGTTTAGTCGAAAATTTTTGTACAACATTACGGAAATTGAGGATATACGTTTTACTGCGCACAAAGCTGAGATCGCTATGTACGCAAGTTTTGTTCGTTCGGAACGTCTTAGTTACGTATCAGTAAGTGAGATTTGTCTAACATTCTTGTGCAACGTCAAGGAAATTGAGAAGAACCGCTTCACGGCATATATTGTTAAAACCGCTATGTACGCAAGTTTTGTTCGTTCGGAACGTCTTAGTTACGTGTCAGTAAGTGAGTTTAGTCGAAAATTCTTGTACAACTTTAAAGAAATTGAGGATATACGTTTTTCCGCGCACAAAGCTGAGATCGCTATGTACGCAAGTTTTGTTCGTTCGGAACGTCTTAGTTACGTGTCAGTAAGTGAGATTTGTCTAAAATTCTTGTGCAACATCAAGGAAATTGAGAAGAACCGCTTCACGGCATACATTGTTAAAACCGCTATATACGCAAGCTTTGTTCGTTCGGAACGTCTTAGTTACGTGTCAGTAAGTGAGATTTGTCTAAAATTCTTGTGCAACATCAAGGAAATTGAGAAGAACCGCTTCACGGCATACATTGTTAAAACCGCTAAATACGCAAGCTTTGTTCGTTCGGAACGTCTTAGTTACGTGTCAGTAAGTGAGAATTGTCTAAAATTCTTGTGCAACATCAAGGAAATTGAGAAGAACCGCTTCACGGCATACATTGTTAAAATCGCTATGTACTCAAGTTTTGTTCGTTCGGAACGGCTTAGTTACGTGTCAGTAAGTGAGATTTGTCTAAAATTCTTGTGCAACATCAAGGAAATTGAGAAGAACCGCTTCACGGCATACATTGTTAAAACCGCTATGTACGCAAGTTTTGTTCGTTCGGAACGTCTTAGTTACGTGTCAGTAAGTGAGATTTGTCTAAAATTCTTGTGCAACATCAAGGAAATTGAGAAGAACCGCTTCACGGCATACATTGTTAAAATCGCTATGTACGCAAGTTTTGTTCGTTCGGAACGTCTTAGTTACGTGTCAGTAAGTGAGTTTAGTCGAAAATTTTTGTACATCGTTAACGAAATTAGGATATACGTTTGCCGCGCACAAAGCTGAGATCGCTATGTACGCAAGTTTTGTTCGTTCGGAACGTCTTAGTTACGTGTCAGTAAGTGAGTTTAGTCGAAAATTCTTGTACAACATTACGGAAATTGAGGATATACGTTTTGCTGCGCACAAAGCTGAGATCGCTATGTACGCAAGTTTTGTTCGTTCGGAACGTCTTAGTTACGTGTCAGTAAGTGAGAATTGTCTAAAATTCTTGTGCAACATCAAGGAAATTGAGAAGAACCGCTTCACGGCATACATTTTTAAAACCGCTATATACGCAAGCTTTGTTCGTTCGGAACGTCTTAGTTACGTGTCAGTAAGTGAGAATTGTCTAAAATTCTTATGCAACATCAAGGAAATTAAGAAGAACCGCTTCACGGCATACATTGTTAAAATCGCTATGTACGCAAGTTTTGTTCGTTCGGAACGGCTTAGTTACGTGTCAGTAAGTGAGATTTGTCTAAAATTCTTGTGCAACATCAAGGAAATTGAGAAGAACCGCTTCACGGCATACATTGTTAAAACCGCTATGTACGCAAGTTTTGTTCGTTCGGAACGTCTTAGTTACGTGTCAGTAAGTGAGTTTAGTCGAAAATTTTTGTACAACATTACGGAAATTGAGGATATACGTTTTGCTGCGCACAAAGCTGAGATCGCTATGTACGCAAGTTTTGTTCGTTCGGAACGTCTTAGTTACGTGTCAGTAAGTGAGTTTAGTCGAAAATTCTTGTACAACATTACGGAAATTGAGGATATACGTTTTGCTGCGCACAAAGCTGAGATCGCTATGTACGCAAGTTTTGTTCGTTCGGAACGTCTTAGTTACGTGTCAGTAAGTGAGAATTGTCTAAAATTCTTGTGCAACATCAAGGAAATTGAGAAGAACCGCTTCACGGCATACATTGTTAAAACCGCTATGTACGCAAGTTTTGTTCGTTCGGAACGTCTTAGTTACGTGTCAGTAAGTGAGATTTGTCTAAAATTCTTGTGCAACATCAAGGAAATTGAGAAGAACCGCTTCACGGCATACATTGTTAAAATCGCTATGTACGCAAGTTTTGTTCGTTCGGAACGTCTTAGTTACGTGTCAGTAAGTGAGTTTAGTCGAAAATTTTTGTACAACATTACGGAAATTGAGGATATACGTTTTACTGCGCACAAAGCTGAGATCGCTATGTACGCAAGTTTTGTTCGTTCGGAACGTCTTAGTTACGTATCAGTAAGTGAGATTTGTCTAACATTCTTGTGCAACGTCAAGGAAATTGAGAAGAACCGCTTCACGGCATATATTGTTAAAACCACTATGTACGCAAGTTTTGTTCGTTCGGAACGTCTTAGTTACGTGTCAGTAAGTGAGTTTAGTCGAAAATTCTTGTACAACTTTAAAGAAATTGAGGATATACGTTTTTCCGCGCACAAAGCTGAGATCGCTATGTACGCAAGTTTTGTTCGTTCGGAACGTCTTAGTTACGTGTCAGTAAGTGAGAATTGTCTAAAATTCTTGTGCAACATCAAGGAAATTGACAAGAACCGCTTCACGGCATACATTGTTAATATCGCTATGTACGCAAGTTTTGTTCGTTCGGAACGTCTTAGTTACGTGTCAGTAAGTGAGATTTGTCTAAAATTCTTGTGCAACATCAAGGAAATTGAGAAGAACCGCTTCACGGCATACATTGTTAAAATCGCTATGTACGCAAGTTTTGTTCGTTCGGAACGTCTTAGTTACGTGTCAGTAAGTGAGTTTGGTCGAAAATTCTTGTACAACGTTAAAGAAATGGAGGATATACGTTTTTCTGCCCCCAAAGCTGAGATCGCTACGTACGCAAGTTTTGGTCGTTCGGAACGTTTTAGTTACGTGTCAGTAAATGTGATTTGTCTAAAATTCTTGTGCAACATCAAGGAAATTGAGAAGAACCGCTTCACGGCATACATTGTTAAAATCGCTATGTACGCAAGTTTTGTTCGTTCGGAACGTCTTAGTTACGTGTCAGTAAGTGAGTCTAGTCGAAAATTTTTGTACATCGTTAACGAAATTAGGTTATACGTTTTCCGCGCACAAAGCTGAGATCGCTATGTACGCAAGTTTTGTTCGTTTGGAACGTCTTAGTTACGTGTCAGTAAGTGAGTTTAGTCGAAAATTCTTGTACAACATTACGGAAATTGAGGATATACGTTTTGCTGCGCACAAAGCTGAGATCGCTATGTACGCATGTTTTGTTCGTTCGGAACGTCTTAGTTACGTGACACTAAGTGAGTTTAGTCGAAAATTCTTGTACAACGTTAAATAAATGGAAGATATACGTTTTTCTGCGCACAAAGCTGAGATCGCTACGTACGCATGTTTTGTTCGTTCGGAACGTCTTAGTTACGTGTCAGTAAGTGAGATTTGTCTAACATTCTTGTGCAACATCAAGGAAATTGAGAAGAACCGCTTCATGGCATATATTGTTAAAACCGCTATGTACGCAAGTTTTGTTCGTTCGGAACGTCTTAGTTACGTGTCAGTAAGTGAGTTTAGTCGAAAATTTTTGTACAACATTACGGAAATTGAGGATATACGTTTTACTGCGCACAAAGCTGAGATCGCTATGTACTCAAGTTTTGTTCGTTCGGAACGTCTTAGTTACGTATCAGTAAGTGAGATTTGTCTAACATTCTTGTGCAACGTCAAGGAAATTGAGAAGAACCGCTTCACGGCATATATTGTTAAAACCACTATGTACGCAAGTTTTGTTCGTTCGGAACGTCTTAGTTACGTGTCAGTAAGTGAGTTTAGTCGAAAATTCTTGTACAACTTTAAAGAAATTGAGGATATACGTTTTTCCGCGCACAAAGCTGAGATCGCTATGTACGCAAGTTTTGTTCATTCGGAACGTCTTAGTTACGTGTCAGTAAGTGAGATTTGTCTAAAATTCTTGTGCAACATCAAGGAAATTGAGAAGAACCGCATCACGGCATACATTGTTAAAACCGCTATATACGCAAGCTTTGTTCGTTCGGAACGTCTTAGTTACGTGTCAGTAAGTGAGATTTGTCTAAAATTCTTGTGCAACATCAAGGAAATTGAGAAGAACCGCTTCACGGCATACATTGTTAAAACCGCTATATACGCAAGCTTTGTTCGTTCGGAACGTCTTAGTTACGTGTCAGTAAGTGAGTTTAGTCGAAAATTCTTGTACAACATTACGGAAATTGAGGATATACGTTTTGCTGCGCACAAAGCTGAGATTGCTATGTACGCAAGTTTTGTTCGTTCGGAACGTCTTAGTTACGTGTCAGTAAGTGAGAATTGTCTAAAATTCTTGTGCAACATCAAGGAAATTGAGAAGAACCGCTTCACGGCATACATTGTTAAAACCGCTATGTACGCAAGTTTTGTTCGTTCGGAACGTCTTAGTTACGTGTCAGTAAGTGAGATTTGTCTAAAATTCTTGTGCAACATCAAGGAAATTGAGAAGAACCGCTTCACGGCATACATTGTTAAAATCGCTATGTACGCAAGTTTTGTTCGTTCGGAACGTCTTAGTTACGTGACAGTAAGTGAGTTTAGTCGAAAAGTCTTGTACAACGTTAAAGAAATGGAGGATATACGTTTTTCTGCGCACAAAGCTGAGATCGCTACGTACGCATGTTTTGTTCGTTCGGAACGTCTTAGTTACGTGTCAGTAAGTGAGATTTGTCTAACATTCTTGTGCAACATCAAGGAAATTGAGAAGAACCGCTTCACGGCATACATTGTTAAAACCGCTATGTACGCAAGTTTTGTTCGTTCGGAACGTCTTAGTTACGTGTCAGTAAGTGAGATTTGTCTAAAATTCTTGTGCAACATCAAGGAAATTAAGAAGAACCGCTTCACGGCATACATTGTTAAAATCGCTATGTACGCAAGTTTTGTTCGTACGGAACGTCTTAATTACGTGTCAGTAAGTGAGTTTAGTCGAAAATTCTTGTACAACGTTAAAGAAATGGAGGATATACGTTTTTCTGCGCCCAAAGCTGAGATCGCTACGTACGCAAGTTTTGGTCGTTCGGAACGTTTTATTTACGTGTCAGTAAGTGAGATTTGTCTAAAATTCTTGTGCAACATCAAGGAAATTGAGAAGAACCGCTTCACGGCATACATTGTTAAAATCGCTATGTACGCAAGTTTTGTTCGTTCGGAACGTCTTAGTTACGTATCAGTAAGTGAGTTTAGTCGAAAATTCTTGTACAACGTTAACGAAATTGAGGATATACGTTTTACTGCGCACAAAGCTGAGATCGCCATGTACGCAAGTTTTGTTCGTTCGTAACGTCTTAGTTACGTGTCAGTAAGTGAGTTTAGTCGGAAATTCTTGTACAACATTACGGAAATTGAGGATATACGTTTTACTGCGCACCAAGCTGAGATCGCTGTGTACGCAAGTTTTGTTCGTTCGGAACGTCTTAGTTACGTGTCAGTAAGTGAGATTTGTCTAAAATTCTTGTGCAACATCAAGGAAATTGAGAAGAACCGCTTCGCGGCATACATTGTTAAAACCGCTATATACGCAAGTTTTGTTCGTTCGGAACGTCTTAGTTACGTGTCAGTAAGTGAGTTTAGTCGAAAATTTTTGTACATCGTTAACGAAATTAGGATATACGTTTTCCGCGCACAAAGCTGAGATCGCTATGTACGCAAGTTTTGTTCGTTCGGAACGTCTTAGTTACGTGTCAGTAAGTGAGATTTGTCTAAAATTCTTGTGCAACATCAAGGAAATTGAGAAGAACCGCTTCACGGCATACATTGTTAAAATCGCTATGTACGCAAGTTTTGTTCTTTCGGAACGTCTTAGTTACGTGTCAGTAAGTGAGTTTAGTCGAAAATTCTTGTACAACATTACGGAAATTGAGGATATACGTTTTGCTGCTGTCACGTCCCAGTATTCGAAGTTTACAAAAAAACTATTCTCTATTTTAAGAACATGAACATATAATACTAATTGTAGTAATAAATCTGAGTAGTATTTATTAATTATTTTTAGTGTAAATTTTCTTTATAAATGAGATATTTTATTTTCTTTTTCGGTCACCCTGCAGTTCACCGGGTCTACCGGGGTCCATAAGACTAATAACCCGTCAACGATTGTGTAAAATTAATAAGTAATATTTCCTTAATTAATAAGTATTATTTCCTCTTACCCTTTATGATTATATGTGTTAATGATTGATATGATGGATTCTCTCTGTAGCTGGTCCTCCAAATTGATTACTGATAGGCGCTCTTAATTATTGTAATGACGGCTAATTCAGGATGAATTGGTAACCAGATGTTGAAATAATTGGTAGAATTATGTAGAATAAAAGCACTTTATTTTATATTTAAGTTAAGTTAAGCAATTAATATTACTAGCGTCTGCTAACGCTAGAGAAACTAAGTACAAGAATAGGAGTCTTATGACTGTGAATTCGGAGCTTGTCGATGCGTACACCGGACTACTATGTTGAAGAGCTAGTGGTGTTAGCTGTTCGAAGTTTGAAATAGTAATGCTGGATGTTCGGCTCTCACTGAGCTCCTCCGGTCTTCGGGTGTTGGTGGGGAGATGATGCCGTGGGAGCGCTTCGATGTACGTGGTGGGATAGGGCTCCATATGCCGTTGCTTCAAGTCTTCGCGTGCTGGTGGGATGGTCATGGGCGAGGCTAAGGCGAGTGGGAAGCGCTGCTGGTAGGGATCGCTACGTCAATCGGGGCTTCCCTCCTGTGCGTCGGGACTTCCCCGGCGCGTGAGAAGGATAGCTAGTGTTTTCGCCGTCTGCATACCAAGACTTTTACATCAACGTCTGCAGCCGTTGTTCTCCGGGCTTCCCTCTTATCTTATCGGCCGGGCGGATAAAAGTATTGATCGCCGGACGACTTGTACGTTCTAAGACTCTTATAGAATATTGCATTGAATAAAATATTATTTCTTATATGCTTAATTCCTTATTACTACCTATAATGTGATTACAAAATGCTACGTTATATAAAATACGTGTACGCGTTGCATAGCTTATTAATACGGGTATAAATTCATATAAAGATATAAAGATATAATAATATTGTGTAAAAGGTATAAAATTCTTAATATTAATGTGTGGATATATAAATGCTTGTGTACTTAATAATTAAAGCGTGTCACGGAATGCGCCGTTCTTAGTTAATAATATTACATTTGCATTGCTCTTTGCCTTAGGCTTTCAGTATGCATTATCTTATCGGGCGGCCGGATAAGATTATCGATCGACGGCGGACTTGCATTTCCGTGCACAGTCTAATACTCTTATAATACTTATCGTAGGAATAAAATATTCCCTACTGAATATTCTAATATTATATATAATAATCTTACGCTGCTTAAACTAGAGTGTGCGTATAAAATCTTGGGGATATTGAAGTTTTCACAATGTGTAAATCGTACTTCTATTCTGA
This sequence comes from Polyergus mexicanus, assembly GCF_030449975.1. Taxonomy (NCBI): domain Eukaryota; kingdom Metazoa; phylum Arthropoda; class Insecta; order Hymenoptera; family Formicidae; genus Polyergus; species Polyergus mexicanus. The sequence continues at coordinate 98,301 of NW_027223371.1, forward strand.
TACATACATATATATATATATGCATGTAAACATATATATATGACTTTTTGATATTACTCAAATTATTCCTTGCAGGTTGAAGAATCTATGTATACAACGTTTGGGTTTATGTATACGTTCCTTTATAACGTTTTAAATTTTGTGACATTTGTAATAAAGTTTTCAGTTTCCTAATAATGTTCCCGTGGATTATAAATAAATCTTAAATTGTATGTTTTTAGTAGTAATGCAGCGAGAAGGTTTCGCGAATATACGTAGGTGTTTACAATTGTGATTTTTTTATTTTAATGCTCAGATATATGCAATAGAATTTTGATGTCGCGGAAACAGCCGATAGACATACATATATATGTATATAGTTTGGCTATTTTGACGACTTTCCCAGGGCCGCATGTATAAAAGCTCAAAATTGTTACCTTTCCGAGGTTTTTGAACGTGTTCTCATTCTACAGACTAGTAGCTATATTTTTACGTATTTTTGATATACCGGGTGTCCAAGAAATATTGATGTGGAATATTTATATGCCGTTTTTCGTTACGAGGTACAATTCTTACCTTGTGATTATATGTATGTACGCTTGTATGTGTGTTCTATGTATGTAGTCCATATACAGGGTGGACATAAGTACTAATGCTAATTTCTAATTGCTCTCTTTACTAAATGAGCAACTTTCTTCCTATATACTGATACTCGCATAATGATTGACTCGTATAGTTTTTATATAGGGTGTCTAGTAAATACATATATGTTTTTCCCAAGTTATTATAATGAATTTTATAATTGATCTTGCTCTATTAGCATCCTTTGAGTGAGTCTGGTGAGAATTTATTGTTTATAAAAATGTGCGACTGGGACGTCACACCGTGAAGCGGTTCTTCTCAATTTCCTTGATGTTGCACAAGAATTTTAGACAAATCTCACTTACTGACACGTAACTAAGACGTTCCGAACGAACAAAACATGCGTACGTAGCGATCTCAGCTTTGTGCGCAGAAAAACGTATATCCTCCATTTCTTTAACGTTGTAAAAGAATTTTCGACTAAACTTACTTACTGTCACGTAACTAAGACGTTCCGAACGAACAAAACTTGCGTACATAGCGATTTTAACAATGTAATCCGTGAAGCGGTTCTTCTCAATTTCCTTGATGTTGCACAAGAATTTTAGACAAATCTCACTTACTGACACGTAACTAAGACGTTCCGAACGAACAAAACTTGCGTATATAGCGGTTTTAACAATGTATGCCGTGAAGCGGTTCTTCTCAATTTCCTTGATGTTGCACAAGAATTTTAGACAAATCTCACTTACTGAGACGTAACTAAGACGTTCCGAACGAACAAAACATACGTACGTAGCGATCTCAGCTTTGTGCGCAGTAAAACGTATATCCTCAATTTCCGTAATGTTGTACAAAAATTTTCGACTAAACTCACTTACTGACACGTAACTAAGACGTTCCGAACGAACAAAACTTGCGTACATAGCGATCTCAGCTTTGTGCGCGGAAAAACGTATATCCTAATTTCGTTAACGTTGTACAAAAATTTTCGACTAAACTCACTTACTGACACGTAACTAAGACGTTCCGAACGAACAAACCTTGCGTACATCGTGATTTTAACAATGTATGCCGTGAAGCGGTTCTTCTCAATTTCCTTGATGTTGCACAAGAATTTTAGACAAATCTCACTTACTGACACGTAACTAAGACGTTCCGAACGAACAAAACTTGCGTACATAGCGATTTTAACAATGTATGCCGTGAAGCGGTTCTTCTCAATTTCCTTGATGATGCACAAGAATTTTAGACAAATCTCACTTACTGACACGTAACTAAGACGTTCCGAACGAACAAAACATGCGTACGTAGCGATCTCAGCTTTGTGCGTAGTAAAACGTATATCCTCAATTTCCGTAATGTTGTACAAAAATTTTCGACTAAACTCACTTACTGACACGTAACTAAGACGTTCCGAACGAACAAAACTTGCGTACATAGCGATCTCAGCTTTGTGCGCGGAAAAACGTATATCCTCAATTTCCGTAATGTTGTACAAGAATTTTCGACTAAACTCACTTACTGACACGTAACTAAGACGTTCCGAACGAACAAAACTTGCGTACATCGTGATTTTAACAATGTATGCCGTGAAGCGGTACTTCTCAATTTCCTTGATGTTGCACAAGAATTTTCGACAAATCTCACTTACTGATACGTAACTAAGACGTTCCGAACGAACAAAACTTGCGTACATAGCGATCTCAGCTTTGTGCGCAGCAAAACGTATATCCTCAATTTCATTAACGTTGTACAAGAATTTTCGACTAAACTCACTTACTGACACGTAACTAAGACGTTCCGAACGAACAAAACATGCGTACGTAGCGATCTCAGCTTTGTGCGCAGTAAAACGTATATCCTCAATTTCCGTAATGTTGTACAAAAATTTTCGACTAAACTCACTTACTGACACGTAACTAAGACGTTCCGAACGAACAAAACTTGCGTACATAGCGATCTCAGCTTTGTGCGCGGAAAAACGTATATCCTAATTTTGTTAACGTTGTACAAAAATTTTCGACTAAACTCACTTACTGACACGTAACTAAGACGTTCCGAACGAACAAACCTTGCGTACATCGTGATTTTAACAATGTATGCCGTGAAGCGGTACTTCTCAATTTCCTTGATGTTGCACAAGAATTTTCGACAAATCTCACTTACTGATACGTAACTAAGACGTTCCGAACGACCAAAACTTGCGTACATAGCGATCTCAGCTTTGTGCGCAGCAAAACGTATATCCTCAATTTCATTAACGTTGTACAAGAATTTTCGATTAAACTCACTTACTGACACGTAACTAAGACGTTCCGAACGACCAAAACTTGCGTACATAGCGATCTCAGCTTTGTGCGCAGCAAAACGTATATCCTCAATTTCATTAACGTTGTACAAGAATTTTCGACTAAACTCACTTACTGACACGTAACTAAGACGTTCCGAACGAACAAAACTTGCGTACATAGCGATTTTAACAATGTATGCCGTGAAGCGGTTCTTCTCAATTTCCTTGATGATGCACAAGAATTTTAGACAAATCTCACTTACTGACACGTAACTAAGACGTTCCGAACGAACAAAACATGCGTACGTAGCGATCTCAGCTTTGTGCGTAGTAAAACGTATATCCTCAATTTCCGTAATGTTGTACAAGAATTTTCGACTAAACTCACTTACTGACACGTAACTAAGACGTTCCGAACGAACAAAACTTGCGTACATAGCGATCTCAGCTTTGTGCGCGGAAAAACGTATATCCTCAATTTCCGTAATGTTGTACAAGAATTTTCGACTAAACTCACTTACTGACACGTAACTAAGACGTTCCGAACGAACAAAACTTGCGTACATCGTGATTTTAACAATGTATGCCGTGAAGCGGTACTTCTCAATTTCCTTGATGTTGCACAAGAATTTTCGACAAATCTCACTTACTGATACGTAACTAAGACGTTCCGAACGAACAAAACTTGCGTACATAGCGATCTCAGCTTTGTGCGCAGCAAAACGTATATCCTCAATTTCATTAACGTTGTACAAGAATTTTCGACTAAACTCACTTACTGACACGTGTCACGTCCCAGTATTCGAAGGTTACAAAAAAAAAGGAAATTATATTACTGATGTTAAGTAACTCTTTAGAACGCGACTATATTGTTTAAGTAGTTATTAAATTGAATTTAATCTTTTACTGGTAAGTATATTTATGGAAAAGATATTGTTTTTGGGTCACTCTGCATTTCACCGAGTCTACCCGGGACCAGAAGATGTCAACTTGTCATTCAATATTCAGTGGTACCTTAACTTACCAGGTTTTTACGTATTTGAATATATATGTATATATTAGAGCGACTGCCTATGTAGCACGCTGAATTCCCTTCTATCTAGCAGTCCTTCAAAGATTTCGGCTGTCGTGCGATGAGTGACGGTCGATCAAGGAAGTTGGAACAACCGGTCGTCGAATAAATTGCAATGAGTAATATAAAATATTCTTTATTGTTGCACGACGTTAAATTAACAATATTACAGTCGTAAGACTTGCGACTGGTAAACTCACTATTCAATAATGTAGTATGTATAAGAGTCTCGAAGACTTGTACTGGAAGTACTCTGCGTTGATACCACTGCTT
>NW_027223372.1:0-5000 GCF_030449975.1 Polyergus mexicanus
GCAGTGGTATCAACGCAGAGTACTTGGCACATGGTCTCCGCCGGTCGCCCGGGCGGAGCCCATAAGAGAGTCATAGTTACTCCCGCCGTTTACCCGCGCTTGCTTGAATTTCTTCACGTTGACATTCAGAGCACTGGGCAGAAATCACATTGCGTCAACACCCGCGAGGGCCCTCGCAATGCTTTGTTTTAATTAGACAGTCGGATTCCCCTAGTCCGTGCCAGTTCTGAGCTGAGCGTTGAATGGCGGCCGAAGAGGACGACCACGACGGCTCGCGCCGCCACGGAAGCCTCGCAGCAAGGAAGATCCGCGGGAGGCCAAGGCACGGGACCGAGCTCGGATCCCGGGACCGGCGCGAGAACGCCGACCGTTCACCTCGCCCAGGCCCGGCACGTCAGCCAGACCCGCTTCCCGACCAAGCCCGACACGCCCCGCTCCTCAGAGCCAATCCTTATTCCGAAGTTACGGATCCAATTTGCCGACTTCCCTTACCTACATTATTCTATCGACTAGAGGCTCTTTACCTTGGAGACCTGCTGCGGATATGGGTACGAACCGGCGCGACACCTCCACGTGGCCCTCTCCTGGATTTTCAAGGTCCGAGGGGAAGATCCGGACACCGCCGCAACTGCGGTGCTCTTCGCGTTCCAAACCCTATCTCCCTGCTAGAGGTTTCCAGGGAACTCGAACGCTTATACAGAAAAGAAAACTCTTCCCGGATCTCCCGACGGCGTCTCCAGGTCATTTTGGGTTACCCCGACGAACACTCTTACGAGGGCCCGAATTGTATGCGGTTCCGCTGCCGGGTTCCGGAATAGGAACCGGATTCCCTTTCGCCCGACGGGCGTGTGTCTTTATATACATCATCATCATCATCATCAAAACGTCGCTCGCCAGCGGCAACGGAACGCGCGCGTAAAGCGACGTTCGTGCGCGACTCGCTCGGTTCTGCTGTTTTGTTGCTGTGTTTCTTCGACACTCGAGTATATTGTACGCCGTCATTGACATAGGATTTCTCCTAGGGCTTAGGATCGACTGACTCGTGTGCAACGGCTGTTCACACGAAACCCTTCTCCACGTCAGTCCTCCAGGGCCTCGCTGGAGTATTTGCTACTACCACCAAGATCTGCACCGACGGCGGCTCCAGGCAGGCTCGCGCCCAGACCCTTCTGCGCTCACCGTCGCGACCCTCCTACTCGTCAGGGCTTCGTGACGACGCGAGAGACCTTGCGACACCGTACCAACAAGACACGACGCGCCCGGCGCTCCCGTTGCCGCCCCACTTGCCGCTGACGGCAGAGTATAGGCTCGACGCTTCAGCGCCATCCATTTTCAGGGCTAGTTGCTTCGGCAGGTGAGTTGTTACACACTCCTTAGCGGATTCCGACTTCCATGGCCACCGTCCTGCTGTCTTAAGCAACCAACGCCTTTCATGGTGTCCCATGAGCGTCGAGTTGGGCGCCTTAACTCTGCGTTTGGTTCATCCCACAGCGCCAGTTCTGCTTACCAAAAATGGCCCACTTGGCACTCTGATCCGAGATGCTCGTGGCTTCATAATTCAAGAAAGCCAGAGATCTCACCCATTTAAAGTTTGAGAATAGGTTGAGGTCGTTTCGGCCCCAAGGCCTCTAATCATTCGCTTTACCAGATGAGACTCGTTCGCGTTCCGTGGGGAACGGTCGAGTGCCAGCTATCCTGAGGGAAACTTCGGAGGGAACCAGCTACTAGATGGTTCGATTAGTCTTTCGCCCCTATACCCAGTTCCGACGATCGATTTGCACGTCAGAATCGCTACGGACCTCCATCAGGGTTTCCCCTGACTTCGTCCTGACCAGGCATAGTTCACCATCTTTCGGGTCCCAACGTGTACGCTCTGGGTGCGCCTCTTCTCGCGATGAGAACGAGACGCCCAGGGAGTGCGAGGCCGCATCGCGACGCGGCCCATCCTCCCTCGATCGACGGCCAGGGTCGATCTTCACTTTCATTACGCCTTTAGGTCTCGCGACAAGTCCCAATGACTCGCGTACATGTTAGACTCCTTGGTCCGTGTTTCAAGACGGGTCCTAAGAGTACCCAAAGCAGTAGCGTCGCCGACCGGTATAGATCCCCCTCGATTCCCACAAGGGAATAAGAGGGACGTTCGACAGGCCTGTCGAAGGTGAACCGTACTTCAACCAACAGCGGGCCAGGACCGGGGACGGCGCAAAGTCCGTAACCTCCGAGTACCGTGGCGCGCGCTTGCGACGGCCTCGACGCACCGTAAATAGTGCGGCCTGATACCTTGCGCGTACCGCCGAGCAGCCGGCCGGGCGACCGGGGGTTTGTCGCGTGCCGTTTTACCGGCGACGCGACAGTCACCGCACCCGGACCGTAGACCGACACCCAGCGGGTCGCGACGTTCTACTTGGGGAGAAGTGCACGACGACGAGCGCCGGACATCGACGCACGGTAGCGTGCCCGCGCGAGAGCCGCGAGGACTCCGCGGGACATCGCCCACCGACGCGAAGCCAGCGCCGCTGACGATGAATCTCCCCGTTCGATCTTTTGGGTTTCTTAGGTTTACCCCTGAACGGTTTCACGTACTCTTGAACTCTCTCTTCAAAGTTCTTTTCAACTTTCCCTCACGGTACTTGTTCGCTATCGGTCTCGTGGTCGTATTTAGCCTTAGATGGAGTTTACCACCCACTTAGAGCTGCACTCTCAAGCAACCCGACAAGCAGTGGTATCAACGCAGAGTACTGCACCGGTCGCTACGGGCCTGGCACCCTCTACGGGTAAGTGGCCCCATTCAAGATGGACTTGGACGCGACGCGACACCTCGGGATAAGCGGATCCTCCCAAACACCACATTTCCCTGCGGCGGAACCGCGGGATTCGGTGCTGGGCTCTTTCCTGTTCGCTCGCCGCTACTAAGGAAATCCTAGTTAGTTTCTTTTCCTCCGCTTAATAATATGCTTAAATTCAGCGGGTAATCTCGCCTGCTCTGAGGTCGTCAAAGAGTTTAGTTTTCGATAACCGTGGCCGCGCCGCCTCCTCCGCCGGCTCTTTTCTCACTTAGAGAGCGAGCGTCGGGAGAGCGGCAGCGCCGGCACAGCGGCTTCGCATTGTACTCGGAGGAGTGGCGAGGAGACGTGTTGTTTGTGACAACGATTCTTCCACGCGCGGCTCGCAGCCGCTAATAGGAGGAAATGTAAGCCGATCGAATCTCGTTCGAGTTGTCTGCTTGCAAACAACGAATAAGATCGGCGCGGATCGCGTCATCTTCGATCGCCGGGGACGCGAGATACATTGCGAGCGAGTGTGCGCGTACACGTACATCTCTATCACCCACATCCTTCAAATTTTCTCTCCGCATATCGTGTGTTATGCACGGATATGGGATACGACGGGGCGAATCGGATTCGACGAGTACACGACGACGCGTGCCGGTCCCCTATATTCGTTTTCGAGAATTTCGTGGACTCGGACAAGCGGTCGGCTCGCGATTCACCCGCGTTAAGGAGGGCTCTCTCGCTCTTTTCTCTCCGCGTACCGCCGGGCGACGACGCGCCGCGGTTCTCTCCTACCGTTTGCGCGGAAGGTGGCGCGCACCAAGACTCGCGCGTAAGAGGCGCGAGCGCGCGCTGGCGCACCGGGAGACCGCGAGAGGGATAACGCAACGTGTGTGCGCGTGTCTTCTACTCCCTCTCTCCTTCGACAGTTTCCGGGCGCGCGCGCGCAGGCTCCCTATCTTTACTTACTGCGTGTGTGCGTACGCTGCTCTCACTCTTCCTTTTCCTCGGTGTTATTTCAGACGACGCCAAGGGGCCGCCTCTCGGGACGGCTCGTCTCGGGCGAACGTCCAACTATCGCTCGTACACCGTTTGCGCGAACGGGCACGGTGGCCCGGCGCGCAAAGGCGCAAGCAGTTTCGAGGTACTAAAACGACCCTCAGCCAGGCGTGGTCCGGGAATTGTATCCGTGGACCGCAATGTGCGTTCGAAATGTCGATGTTCATGTGTCCTGCAGTTCACAAGTTGACGCGCAATTAGCTGCGTTCTTCATCGACCCACGAGCCAAGTGATCCACCGTTCAGGGTAATCGTTTTGCAATTCTTGCGTTCAACGAACGCTTCGTTCATCCATCTTAGTCTCCTCTCCGAAGAGAGAGAGATAAAATCGTTGGCCCTTCGATCAGCCTGGCCGCGCGCGTCCGAGCACGCGCGCGGACCGCCGCCACCGCTGGGGAGGCTACGGCACAAAAGTTGTTTCGCGATCGGAGCGTCTCTTCCCCGTACATATAATATAATAATATATATATTTGGAAGAGCCGGGGCGGAATGTTCTTTGAAGAAACCGTCGGACTTGATCGGGTGTGATCCGTCCTCTCGCCCGTTCGTCCGATAGCCGCGCGCTCGCGTACAAACACGCTGACCGCTGCCCCGGTGCGGGGAGGGGCGCGTTCACGAGCGTTGCGGACGCACGGACGGGCGTAGGTTACCACCGGTACGCGCTAACGCCGGATCGTAACTCTGCGCTTGGCAAGAGCGCGATCGGGAAAGCGTCTTCTGCTCCGAATCGCATTCATGTAATTTCGCAATTTGCGCAACGAGCCTCAACGGGTCGCGCGCGACGCGACGCGACGCCGGTTGCGGCTACGAAGCTTAAGGAGAGAGTCTCGGATAATCCTCTCCTCCTCCATCCCGCTCGCACGACGCCGACCGCACCGAAAAAGGCCGACGGCGCTCTGCTGCTGGCTTCCCTTTCTCTCTCGGGTCGTCGCAGAGGCGCGCGGCGTTCGACGCGCGTCGTCGTATTAGTACATGCGGGATATAATCCGTCAATTCCATTTTACTTTCGTATCTGTTTTCTTTGTCCATTCAGTCGCCGACTGCTGCGAGCGCGCGTCCAAAAGACTCGAGACGCAGAGCAGGACCTCCGGAACGTTAATGATCCTTCCGCAGGTTCACCTACGGAAACCTTGTTACGACTTTTACTTCCTCTAAATGATCAAGTTTGGTC
>NW_027223372.1:12500-20000 GCF_030449975.1 Polyergus mexicanus
ACCCGTCCCGCAGATGTCTTGAGGCCAAGCACACTCCGTCACGTGTGAGAGCGTGTCGCGCCCACTCTCTGCGACGGGTCGCCCAGGTGTGATAAGCGATGGCCCGCACCTGCGGGGCAGAAGAGGTTTCCAGGCTGCGTAGACGTAAAAACATCAAGCCTGGAACCGTGGTGGCCAATGCGGGAATGCCAAGCCCGCCACTCAAAACCGGTGCGTGGAAAAATGCCGTCGGCACGTCCCTCGGCAGACGGAGCCACCTGCGAACCGCCGCGCGTGTCTGAATGTCCAGAGCTCTCAATTTACCAAGTGTGGCCTTGCCCAAAACCAGCGAGTGGTATAGGCGAGGGAGAAGAAAGCATCGGATGATTTTAAGCCGCTGCTGGGGCTTTAGAGGTGCCCTGCTCAGCCGGTCCAGATAAAAAGTAATGTCCGAACCGACTTTTCTCGGTCCGGCCGGTCGGAAATTGACCCCCAGATATCGCCATTCGGCGGAAATGTCCAGCTGTGTTAGCCACAAGCCATCACGCAACTGGAATTGGGGGGTCGTCAAAATCTTGATCTTCTTTTCCCGACCGGAAGGAACGAGAGAAAGAACAGAGCACTTTTTACCTTGAAACAAAAGCCCCATCTCCCTAGCCTTGTCCTCCACCACCCGCAAACAGGTCTGGAGGCCCCACTTGGTGGCAGCAAACAGGAGAACATCGTCCGCATAAGCAATGCTGTTTATTCGATGCTCACCTAGCTGGTATCCGACGTCGGCAGGTATAGATCTCATGATCACATCAACCACCAGGCAAAAGAGCACTGGTGATAGTGGATCCCCCTGCCTGACGCCTCTGCCGATACGAGAGAGCTCGGACCTGACACCGCGCACTTCAAACATCGTGCTGCTATGAGCGTAAATCTGCCCAATATACTCAATAAGGCCGTGAGGCAAGCCCTGGCCAGCCAAGGCATTGGTGATAGCGCCGTGGCTGACACTATCGAAGGCCTTCGCAAAGTCCAGGGAGGCTACGTGCATCTCACGACGACGGGACCTGGCGTCCATCAACAAGGACGCCAGGACGGAGACATTGTCGCCGCACCCGTCGTCGAAGCAACGCTGCCTCAGGTCGACGATTCTGGACTCGCGAAGCCTCTGGGCCAAGATTTTATGTAAATGCCTCACGGCCACGGAGGTGATCGAGATCGGACGGAAATCACCCGGTCGGGAGCATTCGCCCTTCTTCGGTATAAAAACCGTCCGACTCACCAGCATGTCTGCTGGAAAACCTCCGCAGTGCAGCACGATGTTGAAGAGGAGAGCTATGATGGACGCTGGAATGGCTCTCCACAGACGCACGCCAACACCATCCAATCCGGGAGCCGAGTTGAGGGGCAGGTTGATGGCTGCCACCTCCTCGCAGGAGATCGGGGACCATGTGCCCAGCAGCTCGCGCTTGGGAGGAAGACGCGGAGCTATCTCCACAGGCAACGAGGCCTGTGCGACGAACGGACCCCAGTGATCGGCCATCTGCCGCACATCGGGCACAACGTCCGTCTCCTGGGCACCGTCCAAGATCTCCTTGGCTGCGCGCGACATATGCGAGCGGAAAAGGCGTTGTATACGCGCGTACTCCGCTCGCCGACGCGCCTTTCTTCCCGGATTGGCGACCATGCGTCTGGGCGGTCGCAAATGAGGAGCAGTCGGAGGGAACACACTTGAGAGCCACGGGCCAACGGACGCGGCACTCCGCTGACCATCCAGAACCTCTGATCCAATTTGGACCAGAAGGCGGGAATTCCACCCCTGGAAAGCAGTGGTATCAACGCAGAGTACTCGGATAGCGCCGGCAAAACTGCCATACATCCCACCCCAGCCGGGAGAAGGCGGGGGTTGCGGAGGGGAGCCCGATGACCCGTGAGTGGAGATGGCAGAACCTTGAGGGGAGGCCGAGGAACTGGAGCCACCACCAGAGAGGAAGCTCTCATCAGACGTGGCGGACAGATCCTCTAGAGCCGCAGCAACGAGGCGCCGATACTCGCCGTTCTTCCGCATTCCCTTGATGGCATCAAGGGTGCGGTCTGGTATAACGGCGAGTAAATGCTGGTTAATAAATCGGACACCCCGGTGCACGGCATGGGCTTCCTCTCTCGCCATCATGCGCTTTTCTTCGGCGCTCCACTGTCGCTTGACCCTCTCGACATTAATCTCCTCATTGACGATGGCCTCGTGCGCCCTCCGGCGATGGAGGCCGAGACCGTTCGAAGTGCTGAACGCACGGCCACAAATAAGGCACGGAAACTGACCGGAACCAGACGGGGACACAGGGGCACAGGCAGCGGGAGGCGGATGGACGAGAGCCGCGGCGGGAAGCCGGCGGGAACGGCCAGGAGAGGGCTCGGAGGGAGGAGAGGATGTGACGGTAGGACCGACGGCCCGAGGCTGCCGCCGGAAATCATATCTCTTTTCCTTTGACGAGCCTACCGTTTTCAGGCCCGAGGGGCTGGCAACCCCACGGACCCGGGTGGTGCGCAAGCGCACCACCAAGCCAGAGCCCCGTTGGCCGCCGGCGGAAAGCTTTCCGCCGACGTTGCCCGACTCTCACCGCGAGGAGGTGGGGTTGGCACATGGTCTCCGCCGGTCGCCCGGGCGGAGCCCATAAGAGAGTCATAGTTACTCCCGCCGTTTACCCGCGCTTGCTTGAATTTCTTCACGTTGACATTCAGAGCACTGGGCAGAAATCACATTGCGTCAACACCCGCGAGGGCCATCGCAATGCTTTGTTTTAATTAGACAGTCGGATTCCCCTAGTCCGTGCCAGTTCTGAGCTGAGCGTTGAATGGCGGCCGAAGAGGACGACCACGACGGCTCGCGCCGCCACGGAAGCCTCGCAGCAAGGAAGATCCGCGGGAGGCCAAGGCACGGGACCGAGCTCGGATCCCGGGACCGGCGCGAGAACGCCGACCGTTCACCTCGCCCAGGCCCGGCACGTCAGCCAGACCCGCTTCCCGACCAAGCCCGACACGCCCCGCTCCTCAGAGCCAATCCTTATTCCGAAGTTACGGATCCAATTTGCCGACTTCCCTTACCTACATTATTCTATCGACTAGAGGCTCTTTACCTTGGAGACCTGCTGCGGATATGGGTACGAACCGGCGCGACACCTCCACGTGGCCCTCTCCTGGATTTTCAAGGTCCGAGGGGAAGATCCGGACACCGCCGCAACTGCGGTGCTCTTCGCGTTCCAAACCCTATCTCCCTGCTAGAGGTTTCCAGGGAACTCGAACGCTTATACAGAAAAGAAAACTCTTCCCGGATCTCCCGACGGCGTCTCCAGGTCATTTTGGGTTACCCCGACGAACACTCTTACGAGGGCCCGAATTGTATGCGGTTCCGCTGCCGGGTTCCGGAATAGGAACCGGATTCCCTTTCGCCCGACGGGCGTGTGTCTTTATATACATCATCATCATCATCAAAACGTCGCTCGCCAGCGGCAACGGAACGCGCGCGTAAAGCGACGTTCGTGCGCGACTCGCTCGGTTCTGCTGTTTTGTTGCTGTGTTTCTTCGACACTCGAGTATATTGTACGCCGTCATTGACATAGGATTTCTCCTAGGGCTTAGGATCGACTGACTCGTGTGCAACGGCTGTTCACACGAAACCCTTCTCCACGTCAGTCCTCCAGGGCCTCGCTGGAGTATTTGCTACTACCACCAAGATCTGCACCGACGGCGGCTCCAGGCAGGCTCGCGCCCAGACCCTTCTGCGCTCACCGTCGCGACCCTCCTACTCGTCAGGGCTTCGTGACGACGCGAGAGACCTTGCGACACCGTACCAACAAGACACGACGCGCCCGGCGCTCCCGTTGCCGCCCCACTTGCCGCTGACGGCAGAGTATAGGCTCGACGCTTCAGCGCCATCCATTTTCAGGGCTAGTTGCTTCGGCAGGTGAGTTGTTACACACTCCTTAGCGGATTCCGACTTCCATGGCCACCGTCCTGCTGTCTTAAGCAACCAACGCCTTTCATGGTGTCCCATGAGCGTCGAGTTGGGCGCCTTAACTCTGCGTTTGGTTCATCCCACAGCGCCAGTTCTGCTTACCAAAAATGGCCCACTTGGCACTCTGATCCGAGATGCTCGTGGCTTCATAATTCAAGAAAGCCAGAGATCTCACCCATTTAAAGTTTGAGAATAGGTTGAGGTCGTTTCGGCCCCAAGGCCTCTAATCATTCGCTTTACCAGATGAGACTCGTTCGCGTTCCGTGGGGAACGGTCGAGTGCCAGCTATCCTGAGGGAAACTTCGGAGGGAACCAGCTACTAGATGGTTCGATTAGTCTTTCGCCCCTATACCCAGTTCCGACGATCGATTTGCACGTCAGAATCGCTACGGACCTCCATCAGGGTTTCCCCTGACTTCGTCCTGACCAGGCATAGTTCACCATCTTTCGGGTCCCAACGTGTACGCTCTGGGTGCGCCTCTTCTCGCGATGAGAACGAGACGCCCAGGGAGTGCGAGGCCGCATCGCGACGCGGCCCATCCTCCCTCGATCGACGGCCAGGGTCGATCTTCACTTTCATTACGCCTTTAGGTCTCGCGACAAGTCCCAATGACTCGCGTACATGTTAGACTCCTTGGTCCGTGTTTCAAGACGGGTCCTAAGAGTACCCAAAGCAGTAGCGTCGCCGACCGGTATAGATCCCCCTCGATTCCCACAAGGGAATAAGAGGGACGTTCGACAGGCCTGTCGAAGGTGAACCGTACTTCAACCAACAGCGGGCCAGGACCGGGGACGGCGCAAAGTCCGTAACCTCCGAGTACCGTGGCGCGCGCTTGCGACGGCCTCGACGCACCGTAAATAGTGCGGCCTGATACCTTGCGCGTACCGCCGAGCAGCCGGCCGGGCGACCGGGGGTTTGTCGCGTGCCGTTTTACCGGCGACGCGACAGTCACCGCACCCGGACCGTAGACCGACACCCAGCGGGTCGCGACGTTCTACTTGGGGAGAAGTGCACGACGACGAGCGCCGGACATCGACGCACGGTAGCGTGCCCGCGCGAGAGCCGCGAGGACTCCGCGGGACATCGCCCACCGACGCGAAGCCAGCGCCGCTGACAAGCAGTGGTATCAACGCAGAGTACTGGTTTCTTAGGTTTACCCCTGAACGGTTTCACGTACTCTTGAACTCTCTCTTCAAAGTTCTTTTCAACTTTCCCTCACGGTACTTGTTCGCTATCGGTCTCGTGGTCGTATTTAGCCTTAGATGGAGTTTACCACCCACTTAGAGCTGCACTCTCAAGCAACCCGACTCTAAGGAGAGATCCTCCCGAGACGCGCACCGGTCGCTACGGGCCTGGCACCCTCTACGGGTAAGTGGCCCCATTCAAGATGGACTTGGACGCGACGCGACACCTCGGGATAAGCGGATCCTCCCAAACACCACATTTCCCTGCGGCGGAACCGCGGGATTCGGTGCTGGGCTCTTTCCTGTTCGCTCGCCGCTACTAAGGAAATCCTAGTTAGTTTCTTTTCCTCCGCTTAATAATATGCTTAAATTCAGCGGGTAATCTCGCCTGCTCTGAGGTCGTCAAAGAGTTTAGTTTTCGATAACCGTGGCCGCGCCGCCTCCTCCGCCGGCTCTTTTCTCACTTAGAGAGCGAGCGTCGGGAGAGCGGCAGCGCCGGCACAGCGGCTTCGCATTGTACTCGGAGGAGTGGCGAGGAGACGTGTTGTTTGTGACAACGATTCTTCCACGCGCGGCTCGCAGCCGCTAATAGGAGGAAATGTAAGCCGATCGAATCTCGTTCGAGTTGTCTGCTTGCAAACAACGAATAAGATCGGCGCGGATCGCGTCATCTTCGATCGCCGGGGACGCGAGATACATTGCGAGCGAGTGTGCGCGTACACGTACATCTCTATCACCCACATCCTTCAAATTTTCTCTCCGCATATCGTGTGTTATGCACGGATATGGGATACGACGGGGCGAATCGGATTCGACGAGTACACGACGACGCGTGCCGGTCCCCTATATTCGTTTTCGAGAATTTCGTGGACTCGGACAAGCGGTCGGCTCGCGATTCACCCGCGTTAAGGAGGGCTCTCTCGCTCTTTTCTCTCCGCGTACCGCCGGGCGACGACGCGCCGCGGTTCTCTCCTACCGTTTGCGCGGAAGGTGGCGCGCACCAAGACTCGCGCGTAAGAGGCGCGAGCGCGCGCTGGCGCACCGGGAGACCGCGAGAGGGATAACGCAACGTGTGTGCGCGTGTCTTCTACTCCCTCTCTCCTTCGACAGTTTCCGGGCGCGCGCGCGCAGGCTCCCTATCTTTACTTACTGCGTGTGTGCGTACGCTGCTCTCACTCTTCCTTTTCCTCGGTGTTATTTCAGACGACGCCAAGGGGCCGCCTCTCGGGACGGCTCGTCTCGGGCGAACGTCCAACTATCGCTCGTACACCGTTTGCGCGAACGGGCACGGTGGCCCGGCGCGCAAAGGCGCAAGCAGTTTCGAGGTACTAAAACGACCCTCAGCCAGGCGTGGTCCGGGAATTGTATCCGTGGACCGCAATGTGCGTTCGAAATGTCGATGTTCATGTGTCCTGCAGTTCACAAGTTGACGCGCAATTAGCTGCGTTCTTCATCGACCCACGAGCCAAGTGATCCACCGTTCAGGGTAATCGTTTTGCAATTCTTGCGTTCAACGAACGCTTCGTTCATCCATCTTAGTCTCCTCTCCGAAGAGAGAGAGATAAAATCGTTGGCCCTTCGATCAGCCTGGCCGCGCGCGTCCGAGCACGCGCGCGGACCGCCGCCACCGCTGGGGAGGCTACGGCACAAAAGTTGTTTCGCGATCGGAGCGTCTCTTCCCCGTACATATAATATAATAATATATATATTTGGAAGAGCCGGGGCGGAATGTTCTTTGAAGAAACCGTCGGACTTGATCGGGTGTGATCCGTCCTCTCGCCCGTTCGTCCGATAGCCGCGCGCTCGCGTACAAACACGCTGACCGCTGCCCCGGTGCGGGGAGGGGCGCGTTCACGAGCGTTGCGGACGCACGGACGGGCGTAGGTTACCACCGGTACGCGCTAACGCCGGATCGTAACTCTGCGCTTGGCAAGAGCGCGATCGGGAAAGCGTCTTCTGCTCCGAATCGCATTCATGTAATTTCGCAATTTGCGCAACGAGCCTCAACGGGTCGCGCGCGACGCGACGCGACGCCGGTTGCGGCTACGAAGCTTAAGGAGAGAGTCTCGGATAATCCTCTCCTCCTCCATCCCGCTCGCACGACGCCGACCGCACCGAAAAAGGCCGACGGCGCTCTGCTGCTGGCTTCCCTTTCTCTCTCGGGTCGTCGCAGAGGCGCGCGGCGTTCGACGCGCGTCGTCGTATTAGTACATGCGGGATATAATCCGTCAATTCCATTTTACTTTCGTATCTGTTTTCTTTGTCCATTCAGTCGCCGACTGCTGCGAGCGCGCGTCCAAAAGACTCGAGACGCAGAGCAGGACCTCCGGAAC
>NW_027223372.1:30000-35000 GCF_030449975.1 Polyergus mexicanus
CGCGACGCGACACCTCGGGATAAGCGGATCCTCCCAAACACCACATTTCCCTGCGGCGGAACCGCGGGATTCGGTGCTGGGCTCTTTCCTGTTCGCTCGCCGCTACTAAGGAAATCCTAGTTAGTTTCTTTTCCTCCGCTTAATAATATGCTTAAATTCAGCGGGTAATCTCGCCTGCTCTGAGGTCGTCAAAGAGTTTAGTTTTCGATAACCGTGGCCGCGCCGCCTCCTCCGCCGGCTCTTTTCTCACTTAGAGAGCGAGCGTCGGGAGAGCGGCAGCGCCGGCACAGCGGCTTCGCATTGTACTCGGAGGAGTGGCGAGGAGACGTGTTGTTTGTGACAACGATTCTTCCACGCGCGGCTCGCAGCCGCTAATAGGAGGAAATGTAAGCCGATCGAATCTCGTTCGAGTTGTCTGCTTGCAAACAACGAATAAGATCGGCGCGGATCGCGTCATCTTCGATCGCCGGGGACGCGAGATACATTGCGAGCGAGTGTGCGCGTACACGTACATCTCTATCACCCACATCCTTCAAATTTTCTCTCCGCATATCGTGTGTTATGCACGGATATGGGATACGACGGGGCGAATCGGATTCGACGAGTACACGACGACGCGTGCCGGTCCCCTATATTCGTTTTCGAGAATTTCGTGGACTCGGACAAGCGGTCGGCTCGCGATTCACCCGCGTTAAGGAGGGCTCTCTCGCTCTTTTCTCTCCGCGTACCGCCGGGCGACGACGCGCCGCGGTTCTCTCCTACCGTTTGCGCGGAAGGTGGCGCGCACCAAGACTCGCGCGTAAGAGGCGCGAGCGCGCGCTGGCGCACCGGGAGACCGCGAGAGGGATAACGCAACGTGTGTGCGCGTGTCTTCTACTCCCTCTCTCCTTCGACAGTTTCCGGGCGCGCGCGCGCAGGCTCCCTATCTTTACTTACTGCGTGTGTGCGTACGCTGCTCTCACTCTTCCTTTTCCTCGGTGTTATTTCAGACGACGCCAAGGGGCCGCCTCTCGGGACGGCTCGTCTCGGGCGAACGTCCAACTATCGCTCGTACACCGTTTGCGCGAACGGGCACGGTGGCCCGGCGCGCAAAGGCGCAAGCAGTTTCGAGGTACTAAAACGACCCTCAGCCAGGCGTGGTCCGGGAATTGTATCCGTGGACCGCAATGTGCGTTCGAAATGTCGATGTTCATGTGTCCTGCAGTTCACAAGTTGACGCGCAATTAGCTGCGTTCTTCATCGACCCACGAGCCAAGTGATCCACCGTTCAGGGTAATCGTTTTGCAATTCTTGCGTTCAACGAACGCTTCGTTCATCCATCTTAGTCTCCTCTCCGAAGAGAGAGAGATAAAATCGTTGGCCCTTCGATCAGCCTGGCCGCGCGCGTCCGAGCACGCGCGCGGACCGCCGCCACCGCTGGGGAGGCTACGGCACAAAAGTTGTTTCGCGATCGGAGCGTCTCTTCCCCGTACATATAATATAATAATATATATATTTGGAAGAGCCGGGGCGGAATGTTCTTTGAAGAAACCGTCGGACTTGATCGGGTGTGATCCGTCCTCTCGCCCGTTCGTCCGATAGCCGCGCGCTCGCGTACAAACACGCTGACCGCTGCCCCGGTGCGGGGAGGGGCGCGTTCACGAGCGTTGCGGACGCACGGACGGGCGTAGGTTACCACCGGTACGCGCTAACGCCGGATCGTAACTCTGCGCTTGGCAAGAGCGCGATCGGGAAAGCGTCTTCTGCTCCGAATCGCATTCATGTAATTTCGCAATTTGCGCAACGAGCCTCAACGGGTCGCGCGCGACGCGACGCGACGCCGGTTGCGGCTACGAAGCTTAAGGAGAGAGTCTCGGATAATCCTCTCCTCCTCCATCCCGCTCGCACGACGCCGACCGCACCGAAAAAGGCCGACGGCGCTCTGCTGCTGGCTTCCCTTTCTCTCTCGGGTCGTCGCAGAGGCGCGCGGCGTTCGACGCGCGTCGTCGTATTAGTACATGCGGGATATAATCCGTCAATTCCATTTTACTTTCGTATCTGTTTTCTTTGTCCATTCAGTCGCCGACTGCTGCGAGCGCGCGTCCAAAAGACTCGAGACGCAGAGCAGGACCTCCGGAACGTTAATGATCCTTCCGCAGGTTCACCTACGGAAACCTTGTTACGACTTTTACTTCCTCTAAATGATCAAGTTTGGTCATCTTCCCGGCAACATCGGCAATGCCGAGACATTGCCGCGCACCAGTCCGAAGACCTCACTAAATCATTCAATCGGTAGTAGCGACGGGCGGTGTGTACAAAGGGCAGGGACGTAATCAACGCGAGCTTATGACTCGCGCTTACTGGGAATTCCTCGTTCATGGGGAACAATTGCAAGCCCCAATCCCTAGCACGAAGGAGGTTCAGCGGGTTACCCGGGCCTTTCGGCCAGGGAACACACGCTGATTCCTTCAGTGTAGCGCGCGTGCGGCCCAGAACATCTAAGGGCATCACAGACCTGTTATTGCTCAATCTCGTGCGGCTAGAAGCCGCCTGTCCCTCTAAGAAGATTTGTTTGTACGTTGGTAGTAAAAACCCGCCAGCCGAAGCCGGGGGCCTTCGCGATACCATAAGGTACGCCTATTTAGCAGGCTAGAGTCTCGTTCGTTATCGGAATTAACCAGACAAATCGCTCCACCAACTAAGAACGGCCATGCACCACCACCCACCGAATCAAGAAAGAGCTATCAATCTGTCAATCCTTCCGGTGTCTGGGCCTGGTGAGGTTTCCCGTGTTGAGTCAAATTAAGCCGCAGGCTCCACTCCTGGTGGTGCCCTTCCGTCAATTCCTTTAAGTTTCAGCTTTGCAACCATACTTCCCCCGGAACCCAAAAGCTTTGGTTTCCCGGAAGCTGCCCGCCGAGTCATCGGAGGAACTTCGGCGGATCGCTAGCTGGCATCGTTTATGGTTAGAACTAGGGCGGTATCTGATCGCCTTCGAACCTCTAACTTTCGTTCTTGATTAATGAAAACATTTTTGGCAAATGCTTTCGCTTCTGTCCGTCTTGCGACGATCCAAGAATTTCACCTCTAACGTCGCAATACGAATGCCCCCATCTGTCCCTATTAATCATTACCTCGGGGTTCCGAAAACCAACAAAATAGAACCGAGGTCCTATTCCATTATTCCATGCACGCAGTATTCAGGCGAAGGTAGCCTGCTTTAAGCACTCTAATTTGTTCAAAGTAAACGTACCGGCCCGACTCGACACTCAGTAAAGAGCACCGCGACGGGATATTAGTTGGGCCGCCCCTCGCGAGGCTAAGCCCACCGGTAGGACGTCCCACATCACGCCAGTTAAACACCGCGAGCGGTGAACCGACGGTGTGCGACACAGATTCAACTACGAGCTTTTTAACCGCAACAACTTTAATATACGCTATTGGAGCTGGAATTACCGCGGCTGCTGGCACCAGACTTGCCCTCCAATGGATCCTCGTTAAAGGATTTAAAGTGTACTCATTCCGATTACGGGGCCTCGGATGAGTCCCGTATCCTTATTTTTCGTCACTACCTCCCCGTGCCGGGAGTGGGTAATTTGCGCGCCTGCTGCCTTCCTTGGATGTGGTAGCCGTTTCTCAGGCTCCCTCTCCGGAATCGAACCCTGATTCCCCGTTACCCGTTACAACCATGGTAGGCGCAGAACCTACCATCGACAGTTGATAAGGCAGACATTTGAAAGATGCGTCGCCGGTGCTAGGACCGTGCGATCAGCACAAAGTTATTCAGAGTCACCAAAATAAACGGTGGACGAACGGCGAACCGCCCGCCACCGATTGGTTTTGATCTAATAAAAGCGTCCCTTCCATCACTGGTCGGGACTCTGTTTTGCATGTATTAGCTCTAGAATTACCACAGTTATCCAAGTAAATGTGGGTACAATCTAATGAACCATAACTGATTTAATGAGCCATTCGCGGTTTCACCTTAATTCGGCATGCACTGAGACATGCATGGCTTAATCTTTGAGACAAGCATATGACTACTGGCAGGATCAACCAGGGAGCTTCGTGTTCGGTTACTCGCGTGGAGCGGTAACTCGCGAGCGAGCCCGAAGGCCCGTCGCTATTAAGCTCTTACTTCTCGCGCCGCCGGTCTTTATTAGCCGGTCGGCGACACTCTCTATCTACTTACTTACTTATTACGCAACACACTTTATGCGTGCGTCTCGTCTTCGTGAGAGGAGCGAGGCGGTCCGTGTATATAATAAACCTCCTCCTCTCTTACTTCAAGATCATTCTCCATTTTATATTGTGTATTATAAAAAGATCATACTCATTCTCATTCTCCCAATGTAAACGCGCGATCGCGAGGACCGCGCGATTTACCCTGACGCTAGATCGACGATGCCGATGCTTAGACGTCGAGGATAAATGTGCTATCGTGCTTTTAGCACGCACTTATATTTCGCTACGGCGTACAAAGCGTGCGGGAAGAACGTTGTAATCCGTCCTTCCACGCCACTCGTATCCGTGGAGTAAACGTTCGGTAAGCGCGACGATTCCGCTGCTGCGTCCAAGACGAGAGGGAATCGCGCGGCCAACACACTAGATGCGTGCGCGCCACATAAGAGCCATTCGGTCTTGCGACACCGACTCGTGGCAATGCTGTGCTCGTAATAAAAGTGTGTGCATAGAATAAGCGCCGAAGCGCGACACGTCGTACCCTCTTATAATACCCAACCGGACGGCCAGGCGGTCGGCGACGACACGGCTTTTTGCTTAGCGAGCGCGAGCTCGAGCTCGTCGAAATTTTGTCGACGAGAGCGTAAATACAATAGTCTCTTCCCTCATAGAGACGTTTTACTCGGACTCTGTCCGATAAAGCACAACACAAATCGCCGTTTGTGTTTTCTTCTCTCCTCTTAAACAATAATAAATCTCTCCTGTATCGTTCGTTTTAAACGTTCTCGAAAAGACAAGAACGCAAGAATCGTGCGAGCCGCGCGAAGAACGCGCAACCG
>NW_027223372.1:40000-42500 GCF_030449975.1 Polyergus mexicanus
GGTGTAAAAGGAATTCCAAGATATCTCCACTCGTCGGACCTCTTTAGGGATGGAAGTATCCTGTCCTGACATAAGAAGACGGCTTCTCTATCAACTACCGTCTTCTTCTCCCGTGGGACACTGCGGAGGGCCACCGTCATGCTCTTCGATGTGCTGATCCTCAGTCCGCACCCATCCAGGAAAGCCACTGACTTGTTCAGCAGGGACTGCAAGCCTACAGGTGTCGTAGCAAACAGGAGCAGGTCGTCCGCAAATGCGGCTGCATTCAAGACCTGACTTCCTATTCTTGCCCCAACTTCGACAGGCAATCCTGTCAGGAGACGATCAATAACCATGTTGAAGATCACTGGCGACATCGGGTCACCCTGTTTGACTCCACATGACGGGTGAATCTTATCTGACTGCCAAGCTCCGCAGCAAAGTCTGGTATCACTGCGCCTATACACATCGAGGACATATCTAACCATGGGCGGTGGAAGGCCCATTATTTTTAGAGTTTGCCCTATTGTCTCGTGAGAAACCGAGTCAAAGGCTTTAGCAATATCAATGGACGCCAGATAGAGGGGCCTATGTTTCTCAAAGTGATATCGCAGCACCAGATCTAGCAGGAACGTGTTGTCCGTACATCCATCAGTGGGACGAAAGGCTCTCTGACGCTGATCGAGCTTGATCATTCGGGCCATCCTCGTTGCTAAGACCTTATGAAGCGTCCTCACCAATACCGAGGACACTGTAATCGGCCTAAAGTCTCCTGGCTCTCTTGCTTTGGATTTCTTAGGAATGAGCGTTGTTCGCGACTCCAAAAGATGCAGCGGAGCCTGCTCGCACCACATAATTATATTTAGGACCCTGACCAGGACATCCATCGGGATTTTCCTGATAAACCTAGCACTAAGACCATCAGGGCCAGCAGCAGTGGTGTTTGGAGGAAAGGATTTTCTAATCTCTACAGGAGTTACTGGGCCCCAGAGCGGCGCAACAACGGGTCGGAAGAGTTCCGCTTCGGGTGCAGTTTGCTGATTACTTGACATAATCGTCTTCCAATAAGGGATCATTACGTCCTGAGATGGTATCTGGATGTCCGTGATGTCATCAAGTAACAGTCGTAGGCATCTAGTTCTATTTTTCCTCCATAGGTCTTGGATCTTGGCGTACTCTTCTCTCCGAGCCTGTTTCCTGGTTAGTTCTTCACGCGCACGCCTCTGGGGTCCCGCTCTGCGCCTAACTTTGGGTGGTAAGACATCTCGCAGGTACAACGAAAGCTCTTCAGCTACCTCGGTTCTAGTTTTCGATCTTAGGGATTCGCAAATACGTGACAATTGACCGATGTTAAAGTCCTGTCGAGATGCAGCAGGAAGCTCGCATAAATACGTCAGAATGTCATCTCTAAATTCCCGCGAATCATCGACCTCAGCAGCCTGTGCAACGCTACCCGTCGGGCCCCCGGGAATATCAGAGGCAAGCAAGGATTGGACAAGTTGTTTGTAGTCCATTTGCTTCCTCTTACCCTTAATAGCCTCCAGCGATCTCCCAGGGAATGCTTTAATTAGCTCCTGGTTCAGGAACCTTACTCCTCTGCGCGTAAGCTCGACTTCCCTCGCTGCCAAGAGTCTGACCTCCTCGTCGTTCCAGCGTCCTTTCATCTGCGTCTTCTGCCGCGCATCGTACCAGTCGGGGTGGGCCCTGCGATGGTGAAGCCCCCTTCCAGTCGCCGTGTCAAAAGTTCTGTCGCAATGCGGAAACTCACAGACAAAACTCTCCGGAATGTCCGCGGACGGAGCCGCCTGCGAGGTCTGGCTACGTAAAACTGGACCCCTAGAGCCAGAGGGCCCGGGGTTACTACTATCTATCCGAGGCTTGTTTCTATTAATCGGGCCAGCTAAATTTTGGGTCAGAGAGGGGAGGCAACCCCCAAAGACCCGGTTTTCGCCACAACACCACTTAGCCGTCTGCAAGCAGACGCCCAGGAGCACCACGAGGAGGTGGGTGTGTGACTTGGGCGTGAGATGCTGAAGGTCCTTACGAGAAGACTGTATGATCTTGTAGGATGTTCAAATAAGATCCGCATCACGCCCCGACTATGACTCTCAGACCTCAGTAGTTGTTAAGCGAGCCTTAAGAGAGTCATAGTTACTCCCGCCGTTTACCCGCGCTTGCTTGAATTTCTTCACGTTGACATTCAGAGCACTGGGCAGAAATCACATTGCGTCAACACCCGCGAGGGCCATCGCAATGCTTTGTTTTAATTAGACAGTCGGATTCCCCTAGTCCGTGCCAGTTCTGAGCTGAGCGTTGAATGGCGGCCGAAGAGGACGACCACGACGGCTCGCGCCGCCACGGAAGCCTCGCAGCAAGGAAGATCCGCGGGAGGCCAAGGCACGGGACCGAGCTCGGATCCCGGGACCGGCGCGAGAACGCCGACCGTTCACCTCGCCCAGGCCCGGCACGTCAGCCAGACCCGCTTCCCGACCAAGCCCGACACGCCCCGCTCCTCAGAGCC
>NW_027223372.1:45000-50000 GCF_030449975.1 Polyergus mexicanus
ATATGCTTAAATTCAGCGGGTAATCTCGCCTGCTCTGAGGTCGTCAAAGAGTTTAGTTTTCGATAACCGTGGCCGCGCCGCCTCCTCCGCCGGCTCTTTTCTCACTTAGAGAGCGAGCGTCGGGAGAGCGGCAGCGCCGGCACAGCGGCTTCGCATTGTACTCGGAGGAGTGGCGAGGAGACGTGTTGTTTGTGACAACGATTCTTCCACGCGCGGCTCGCAGCCGCTAATAGGAGGAAATGTAAGCCGATCGAATCTCGTTCGAGTTGTCTGCTTGCAAACAACGAATAAGATCGGCGCGGATCGCGTCATCTTCGATCGCCGGGGACGCGAGATACATTGCGAGCGAGTGTGCGCGTACACGTACATCTCTATCACCCACATCCTTCAAATTTTCTCTCCGCATATCGTGTGTTATGCACGGATATGGGATACGACGGGGCGAATCGGATTCGACGAGTACACGACGACGCGTGCCGGTCCCCTATATTCGTTTTCGAGAATTTCGTGGACTCGGACAAGCGGTCGGCTCGCGATTCACCCGCGTTAAGGAGGGCTCTCTCGCTCTTTTCTCTCCGCGTACCGCCGGGCGACGACGCGCCGCGGTTCTCTCCTACCGTTTGCGCGGAAGGTGGCGCGCACCAAGACTCGCGCGTAAGAGGCGCGAGCGCGCGCTGGCGCACCGGGAGACCGCGAGAGGGATAACGCAACGTGTGTGCGCGTGTCTTCTACTCCCTCTCTCCTTCGACAGTTTCCGGGCGCGCGCGCGCAGGCTCCCTATCTTTACTTACTGCGTGTGTGCGTACGCTGCTCTCACTCTTCCTTTTCCTCGGTGTTATTTCAGACGACGCCAAGGGGCCGCCTCTCGGGACGGCTCGTCTCGGGCGAACGTCCAACTATCGCTCGTACACCGTTTGCGCGAACGGGCACGGTGGCCCGGCGCGCAAAGGCGCAAGCAGTTTCGAGGTACTAAAACGACCCTCAGCCAGGCGTGGTCCGGGAATTGTATCCGTGGACCGCAATGTGCGTTCGAAATGTCGATGTTCATGTGTCCTGCAGTTCACAAGTTGACGCGCAATTAGCTGCGTTCTTCATCGACCCACGAGCCAAGTGATCCACCGTTCAGGGTAATCGTTTTGCAATTCTTGCGTTCAACGAACGCTTCGTTCATCCATCTTAGTCTCCTCTCCGAAGAGAGAGAGATAAAATCGTTGGCCCTTCGATCAGCCTGGCCGCGCGCGTCCGAGCACGCGCGCGGACCGCCGCCACCGCTGGGGAGGCTACGGCACAAAAGTTGTTTCGCGATCGGAGCGTCTCTTCCCCGTACATATAATATAATAATATATATATTTGGAAGAGCCGGGGCGGAATGTTCTTTGAAGAAACCGTCGGACTTGATCGGGTGTGATCCGTCCTCTCGCCCGTTCGTCCGATAGCCGCGCGCTCGCGTACAAACACGCTGACCGCTGCCCCGGTGCGGGGAGGGGCGCGTTCACGAGCGTTGCGGACGCACGGACGGGCGTAGGTTACCACCGGTACGCGCTAACGCCGGATCGTAACTCTGCGCTTGGCAAGAGCGCGATCGGGAAAGCGTCTTCTGCTCCGAATCGCATTCATGTAATTTCGCAATTTGCGCAACGAGCCTCAACGGGTCGCGCGCGACGCGACGCGACGCCGGTTGCGGCTACGAAGCTTAAGGAGAGAGTCTCGGATAATCCTCTCCTCCTCCATCCCGCTCGCACGACGCCGACCGCACCGAAAAAGGCCGACGGCGCTCTGCTGCTGGCTTCCCTTTCTCTCTCGGGTCGTCGCAGAGGCGCGCGGCGTTCGACGCGCGTCGTCGTATTAGTACATGCGGGATATAATCCGTCAATTCCATTTTACTTTCGTATCTGTTTTCTTTGTCCATTCAGTCGCCGACTGCTGCGAGCGCGCGTCCAAAAGACTCGAGACGCAGAGCAGGACCTCCGGAACGTTAATGATCCTTCCGCAGGTTCACCTACGGAAACCTTGTTACGACTTTTACTTCCTCTAAATGATCAAGTTTGGTCATCTTCCCGGCAACATCGGCAATGCCGAGACATTGCCGCGCACCAGTCCGAAGACCTCACTAAATCATTCAATCGGTAGTAGCGACGGGCGGTGTGTACAAAGGGCAGGGACGTAATCAACGCGAGCTTATGACTCGCGCTTACTGGGAATTCCTCGTTCATGGGGAACAATTGCAAGCCCCAATCCCTAGCACGAAGGAGGTTCAGCGGGTTACCCGGGCCTTTCGGCCAGGGAACACACGCTGATTCCTTCAGTGTAGCGCGCGTGCGGCCCAGAACATCTAAGGGCATCACAGACCTGTTATTGCTCAATCTCGTGCGGCTAGAAGCCGCCTGTCCCTCTAAGAAGATTTGTTTGTACGTTGGTAGTAAAAACCCGCCAGCCGAAGCCGGGGGCCTTCGCGATACCATAAGGTACGCCTATTTAGCAGGCTAGAGTCTCGTTCGTTATCGGAATTAACCAGACAAATCGCTCCACCAACTAAGAACGGCCATGCACCACCACCCACCGAATCAAGAAAGAGCTATCAATCTGTCAATCCTTCCGGTGTCTGGGCCTGGTGAGGTTTCCCGTGTTGAGTCAAATTAAGCCGCAGGCTCCACTCCTGGTGGTGCCCTTCCGTCAATTCCTTTAAGTTTCAGCTTTGCAACCATACTTCCCCCGGAACCCAAAAGCTTTGGTTTCCCGGAAGCTGCCCGCCGAGTCATCGGAGGAACTTCGGCGGATCGCTAGCTGGCATCGTTTATGGTTAGAACTAGGGCGGTATCTGATCGCCTTCGAACCTCTAACTTTCGTTCTTGATTAATGAAAACATTTTTGGCAAATGCTTTCGCTTCTGTCCGTCTTGCGACGATCCAAGAATTTCACCTCTAACGTCGCAATACGAATGCCCCCATCTGTCCCTATTAATCATTACCTCGGGGTTCCGAAAACCAACAAAATAGAACCGAGGTCCTATTCCATTATTCCATGCACGCAGTATTCAGGCGAAGGTAGCCTGCTTTAAGCACTCTAATTTGTTCAAAGTAAACGTACCGGCCCGACTCGACACTCAGTAAAGAGCACCGCGACGGGATATTAGTTGGGCCGCCCCTCGCGAGGCTAAGCCCACCGGTAGGACGTCCCACATCACGCCAGTTAAACACCGCGAGCGGTGAACCGACGGTGTGCGACACAGATTCAACTACGAGCTTTTTAACCGCAACAACTTTAATATACGCTATTGGAGCTGGAATTACCGCGGCTGCTGGCACCAGACTTGCCCTCCAATGGATCCTCGTTAAAGGATTTAAAGTGTACTCATTCCGATTACGGGGCCTCGGATGAGTCCCGTATCGTTATTTTTCGTCACTACCTCCCCGTGCCGGGAGTGGGTAATTTGCGCGCCTGCTGCCTTCCTTGGATGTGGTAGCCGTTTCTCAGGCTCCCTCTCCGGAATCGAACCCTGATTCCCCGTTACCCGTTACAACCATGGTAGGCGCAGAACCTACCATCGACAGTTGATAAGGCAGACATTTGAAAGATGCGTCGCCGGTGCTAGGACCGTGCGATCAGCACAAAGTTATTCAGAGTCACCAAAATAAACGGTGGACGAACGGCGAACCGCCCGCCACCGATTGGTTTTGATCTAATAAAAGCGTCCCTTCCATCACTGGTCGGGACTCTGTTTTGCATGTATTAGCTCTAGAATTACCACAGTTATCCAAGTAAATGTGGGTACAATCTAATGAACCATAACTGATTTAATGAGCCATTCGCGGTTTCACCTTAATTCGGCATGCACTGAGACATGCATGGCTTAATCTTTGAGACAAGCATATGACTACTGGCAGGATCAACCAGGGAGCTTCGTGTTCGGTTACTCGCGTGGAGCGGTAACTCGCGAGCGAGCCCGAAGGCCCGTCGCTATTAAGCTCTTACTTCTCGCGCCGCCGGTCTTTATTAGCCGGTCGGCGACACTCTCTATCTACTTACTTACTTATTACGCAACACACTTTATGCGTGCGTCTCGTCTTCGTGAGAGGAGCGAGGCGGTCCGTGTATATAATAAACCTCCTCCTCTCTTACTTCAAGATCATTCTCCATTTTATATTGTGTATTATAAAAAGATCATACTCATTCTCATTCTCCCAATGTAAACGCGCGATCGCGAGGACCGCGCGATTTACCCTGACGCTAGATCGACGATGCCGATGCTTAGACGTCGAGGATAAATGTGCTATCGTGCTTTTAGCACGCACTTATATTTCGCTACGGCGTACAAAGCGTGCGGGAAGAACGTTGTAATCCGTCCTTCCACGCCACTCGTATCCGTGGAGTAAACGTTCGGTAAGCGCGACGATTCCGCTGCTGCGTCCAAGACGAGAGGGAATCGCGCGGCCAACACACTAGATGCGTGCGCGCCACATAAGAGCCATTCGGTCTTGCGACACCGACTCGTGGCAATGCTGTGCTCGTAATAAAAGTGTGTGCATAGAATAAGCGCCGAAGCGCGACACGTCGTACCCTCTTATAATACCCAACCGGACGGCCAGGCGGTCGGCGACGACACGGCTTTTTGCTTAGCGAGCGCGAGCTCGAGCTCGTCGAAATTTTGTCGACGAGAGCGTAAATACAATAGTCTCTTCCCTCATAGAGACGTTTTACTCGGACTCTGTCCGATAAAGCACAACACAAATCGCCGTTTGTGTTTTCTTCTCTCCTCTTAAACAATAATAAATCTCTCCTGTATCGTTCGTTTTAAACGTTCTCGAAAAGACAAGAACGCAAGAATCGTGCGAGCCGCGCGAAGAACGCGCAACCGCCCGTTCGTCCGATTCGGTTCGGTCCGACGCGCCGAGCGCGACGTACCTCTTATAATACCCAACCGAGCGGCCAGGCGGTCGGCGACGCACGGTACTACGCACGGTCGCTTATGAGTGCGAGCGTCGAAATACCCACGCGCTCGA
>NW_027223372.1:55000-60000 GCF_030449975.1 Polyergus mexicanus
ATAAGATGGGGGTGAAGGAAATGACTTGGAAGCCATTGGATAAGGGTTTTTGGGAAACTTATCTACCTGCCTATATTTCCTTCTAACTTAAAATTACGCGACGCGAAGATCATTCGAGAATGCGGCATATCCGAGAAGATTACGGGACCGCCCTCTCATAACTGAAGACTCCGACTTTTTCAGCTGAATGACCTTTACCCTACACCTTTTTCTCTAACGTTTTACGATTCGAATCCCTTTAGCCAAAGGGACTCGCAGCAAAAACCAGCGAATGCCGCGTAGGCCTCTGAGCTCGACACTAAGAAGTGCGCCGTCTCCGGCCATCGCCACTCGCTTTGCGGAACCATATCGCGTAGAGCCTCTCTCTGCGCATCGAAGAGTGGACAGTCCAACAAGAAGTGTTGCACCGTGTCTGTTCCACTCCCACATATGCACGCGTCACTGTCCACGAGATTGAGCGATTTGAGGCGTGCTCGGAAATCTCCGTGTCCAGTGAGGACCTGCGTGCTCCAATGATTTGTTTCCAAGGACGGTGTAGCCAGTCTACGGCGTACGTCCCCGAAAAAGGCGAACGTGGTACGACCCTTGCTGGAAGAAGCCCATTTGGTCTGCCACATGTTCGTCGCTTCTTCCCTAATTTCAGCGAAAGCGTTATTTTTCCCTATTTCGGCGGAGATTTCTATATTCCCGATCTTGGCGTTTTTCCCTATTCTGATTTGATAACGCGCGATATTTTCTTTTAATAATATGTCGACTGGCATTGCTCCCGCGACTACACAAAGCGATTCCCACGATGCCGTGCGATATGAGCCGGTAGTCGAAATGAGGACCCGGCGCTGCAAGGCTTTTAAAATCCTAACGTCACTCTCCGTACACAGGTCTGCCCACCCCGCGGCCGCATAAGCCACCGTCGGTGCGAACACTCCCCGGTAAATTGCGGATAGTGCCCTAAATCTTAGGCCCCAGTTGGCTCTCGCTAACGCACCTAGCTTTTGGAAGAGTATCCCGACTTTGTTTTTCAAATATTGGCAATGCGTTCTAACTTTAAGGAATTTATCTATATAAACGCCAAGATATTTGACGGTCTGTTTAAACCCTATCTTCGTGTTTTTGATTTTTATTATAGGTGGCCTACTTTCGAGAGTCGCGATCTTTTTATTGTTTCTACGCTTCCTATCCGGACGTGCTCCTCCCCGTCTGCCTATATGGTTTCTATTTATCGCGGCGCTTTTTAATATTATAGCTTCAGTCTTGCGTTCGGAGATCTGAAGCTTCGCGGACTCGCACCAATTTACGATCGCGTTGACCACCCGTTGGCCTTCAGATTCGATTTCGTTTCGCGAATCCCCGTTTATAACGACAACGAGATCATCCGCGTACGCGGCAAACCGATTTTCGACCAAGCCTTCTAGGAGCCGCAGAAGGCCGTCGAACATGAGGTTCCAACAAGTCGGACCGAGGACGGAACCTTGTGGGCACCCCCTCGCGGCCCGCTTGGACACCTCTGTAGCACCGAACGCGATTTTTACTGTCCGATTTTCGAAATAACTCCGGAGGACTTCGAAGACGTTCCGCGGGCAATTCCGTTCTTTTAAACTAGCTAGTACAAGAGGCCACCAGACGTTGTCAAAAGCCCCGGAGATGTCGAAGAGAAGCGCGACGGCGTACCTCTTTTCAGAGGCAGAAACCATACGCCGCATCTCCACAACAGCATCCTCCGTCGACCTTCCGGGCATGAAACCGAACTGTCGATCGGAGACCCTACCCGGTGCCAGTGACGCGTCCATGAGGCGGGTTTTGAGAAGTTTCTCGAAAAGTTTTCCTACTACGGAGAGGAGACAGATGGGTCTATAGGATTTCGGATCCTTCTCGTCCTTGTCCTCACCCTTCAGAAGGACTCGAAGCGAGCCCTCCTTCCAGATTGAGGGAAAGACGCCCCACTGAAGGCATCCGTTAAATAATCTAAGAAACTGACCGGGAATTATCCTACAAGCGGCTTTCAAAACCGCAACCTCAATAAGGTCCATTCCTGGAGCCTTATTATTTTTAAAAGTTTTCACCGCTACAGCCATTTCTGCCGCCGTGAAGAATGAGGCGTCGACCGTGTCGGGGGAAACTTTCGAAGCGAGACGAATTTCACGTTGTTCGAACGTGTCATCCTGTTCCCGGTCATCCGGAGTGTGCACGTCTAGGAGGTAGCCGGCGGTCTCCTCTAAAGTCTTCGTGGAATATTCGCCACACCGGAGTGTGCTGAGCACCCCCTCAACTTGGAGTTTTCTCGCCTGGAGTTTATATACGAATCCCCAGGGCTCCGAGTTACCGTGCGATGTGACAAACTTCCGCCAGCTCGCAAGCTTCGCCTTCCTCACCTCTCTGCCGTATTTCCGCAAAGAAGAGCGGTATTCCAACTTCAGAGAAAGGTAAGTGGGCTTGTCCCGCCCTCTCTGGAGTGCACGCCTCTTTCTGTATACTCCCTTTTTGAGTATAGTTAATTCGACCGTCCACCACGGGTTGGACTTCCTAAATCGTCTTTTTCTTGGCATCGACGCGGAACAGGCTTCGGTGAGTACCGCTGCCAACGTCTCCGCCATCTCATCTACTCTATTCGCAGAACGGACATCGAGGACCTCCAGTCTCGATCTTGAAAGATTAGTCAAGCTCTCGGAGAACCGCTCCCAATCAGCCCGACGAGTGTCAAACCTCATGTTCGCGGCACCCCGATCTCCACCTGACCCCTTTGGCACCCTCAATCTGATGTCGACTGCGTTGTGGTCGCTGGTCGTCCAGTCGGGCCTCACCTTCCAATCATTGATGAATTTGTTCATGGAGGACGACGTCAAGGTTACATCGATGAAAGACGAACCTCTTGCCGTCCAAAAGGTGGGTCCCTGTCCGACATCATTCACCACGTTTACTCCATATGCTCGGATGAGGTCTTCAAATTTCGCACCTCTTTCGTCTGTCTCTTGGAGACCCCAGAGTGACGACCGAGCATTGGCGTCTACTGCCACTAACAATCTCTTCCCCCTCAGCGAATGAAGCACCACTTCGAGGTGTCTGAGGTATTTCTCTATCTCGTCGCTGTACTGGAAGTAGCACGATGCGACGTAGAAAGAAAAATTGGGAGCCTGCACTTCCACACAGACGCAATGTGTCGTGCTAAGCTGCGAGACAAACACCATTTGGAATTGAGGGTTACAGACTGCCACTGCAGCCCAGGGGCGTTCTGAGCATACAGCAGCTACCCTCATATTCTTCCCTAAGCCAACGAAGGTGTGGCTCTTGCCATGCTTCTTGACGTGCAACTCCTGCAATAACAGGACGTCAAGTCGCTTTTCGGCGACAAGCTGACGCACCTCACCCGTAACTACAGCTGAACGCCTCATGTTCAGCTGCAGTATCCTCACTCCCGTGGACGCAAATGAGGAAAAGGGGACGCTACTTGCCGGAGCTTGTTGCTGCGGCTGCGAAGAGGAACCCGGATCACATACACTATGGGGTTCTAATTGGGAAACATTCGCGTATCTAATCTTATTTTCTACGGCGGGGTTTTTCGCGGAACTATTCGCGGAACTAATCGCGGGTCTAATCGCGGATACTAATCTTGTGCTAGATTCCCTATTCCTAATTTCTTCTTCCCGGTCGATGATTGCCGGTGAAGACCTTATTAAGCTGTTCCTACTATCGCATCGCGTTAACAAAACTCGAACGGCGCGAAGGCCGCAACCTTGGGGCTGTGCGCAAAGTCGTTTTACGTCGCGGAATCGCTCGGGCACAGCTTGGTGAGGCGCTCTCGAGGAAGCGGAGGCTGTCTCCAAGCGCGCGCACGAGCGTACTCGCGACTCGACGACAGGCACGCCCCTTGCCTCCCTAATAGCAGCTGCACCTGGCGGGAAGCGATCTGCCAGGCGGGCACTCCTCCTCACCAAAATTTTTAGAAAATTATTCATCATTTTTGTTCCCACGAGTACGGTGGAAAAGAAGTCGAGCAGCGCAGAGCCACCATTACGCCGCCAAGCCTATATACAACGGGGGGACAGCAGGTACCCCGAGGTGGTGGACCGCTAGCGACCGCGATTTTTTCGTCTTCGCGGCCATTCAGACTATCGGCACGATCCTTGACCTTAGCCTTAAGACGGGCGCCATTAGGAGGAAACGCCTACCTATCTATCTATTTCTAATGCGTCGATTTTCCTACCACAACGGACGAGTTGGAAATAAACGACCGGGCGATAATAATGAAAAACGACGACAAAGGATGGAAGCCTGAAAAGAGAAAGCAGTGGTATCAACGCAGAGTACTCGCCGCTGGGTCTGAGACCTCAGAAGCGCAGGGCCCGGTGGGTGAGTACAACAGCCCCTGTCTCTCTCCACTGTACCGAGGCACAACAGAGACAAACGGATGGGGTTGGGCTGCCGGGAGATTGGATGTAGAGGGGATAGGAAAGCCGAGTACGGGAACGTGACCCTAGCCACTGCAGGCTCCCCACTTCTTAAAAGTGCGTTGCCCACAAGGCCACAGACACGTTCCACCAACGCTTCTAGGTGCGCTCGCTACATAAGAGCCATTTGGTCAATCTGACACCGACTCGTAGCTATGCTGTATTAAGGGATTGGTAAAAGCGACAGAGTAGACAGATCAATGAAAGTGTTAGTAATGAAGTTGTTAGTGAGAGTTGTTAATTGGAGTGGAGTAAAGAAAGAAAGAATAGGGGGAGAAAGAGGAGATAGAAAAACAGAACGTGTGTGTGTGTGTGTTGCTACGTAAGAGCCATTTGGTCAGCAATGCTGACACCGACTCGTAGCGATACATGCTGTTTAAGGAAATAGAGGAAAGGAATAAAGAAGGAAGAAAAAGAGAGAAAGAAAAGGGAGAGAGAGAGAATGTAAGTGTGTGAGAGAGTGTATGTGTGTGTGTGTTGCTACATTAGAGCCATTCGGCCAGCAATGCTGGCACCGACTCGTAGCGTTGCATGCTGTTTTATGCAAGTAAATGAGAA
>NW_027223372.1:75000-77500 GCF_030449975.1 Polyergus mexicanus
ACATTCTCACAGACCCCATCAACCGGTCGGAAACCCCTTTGGCGCTGATCGAAAATGTCCAGAGCCGCTAGTCTTTTGGCCAAGATCTTGTGGAAGTGTCTCAGCACAACGGATCCTATACTAAGGGGTCGATAATCAGACGGCGCAGGCCGTTCCGGCATCTTCCCCTTTTCTAGGAAAACCGTTCTGGTATTGGCGATCGACGAGGGCGCCTCACCCGCAAGAAGCAACAGGTTGAACAACAAAGCGCGAATAACATTTGGAACTGCGTTCCATGCTCTCGGCTCTATTCCGTCCAACCCCGGTGCAGTGCCAGTCTTTACAGAAACCCTCGCCACTTCGGCAGGTATAACAGGGTCCCAGAGCAAGGTCCTATCGACCGTAGGAGCATTTTCCATGGTCGCGCCCTCGCCGAGACCTTCGAGATGAATCCCTCTGGCTCTCGGCGGAAGGCTCCGGCTGGCACCGCCCGTCTGTCTCGACTCTCCGAGTGTGCGGCGCAGCTCCGTCATGTCTCCATCCGCCACACTAGTCGTCTCCATAAGGGGACGCCAGTAGTCGCGGAATTCAACAGCGGACGGACGCACGCGCTCCGCATCACCATCGAGTATCTTCGAGAGACAGTATTTGAGGTTCTTTTTGTAGAGAGTCTGCACTATGGCATAATCCCTACACCTCTTTTGCTTCCTATTCTCTCTCCTCAAGTTGTTCGCTTTGGGAGGATTTCGCTGTCGTGCTTCTGCGCGTCTAGGAGGGGCAGCCGTCGGCTTAGGAAAAATCTTGCCCAGCCATCTCTCAATGGCATGAACGTCGATTCTCCCAGCCAGAAAGTCATCTGCGATGTTCGCCAGAGACTCAGCCTCATAGCTCCGAAGGCGCCCCACAAGCTCACGGAGCTCCTCCACTACGCCTCGGAGCCTCCCAGAGGTCTCAGTGACCAACTGGGGTGCAGGCTGCGGCTCATCATAGGCCGTCTCAATGGACGGGCGGGCGACTCCTATCATCGTCGCACCGCCCGTGTTGCCAGCATCGTCAACATCATCGGTGTTCGATGTGACCTCTTGGCAAAACGCTTGGACCAACTCGCGGTAAGCCTCTTGTCGACGCTTACCCTTGATGGCTTCCAAGGTTCTATTGGGGAACTTCTCATGGAGATATTGGTTTAAAAAGAGAATCCCCGCTGAGGTGGCTGTAGCCTCAGCTCTTGCCATGAGACGCACCTCCTCCTCCGACCATCTGGCCCTAACGCGTTCCACAACGACCGCGTTGTTGGCTTCCACGGGGTGCGCAATACGAGTGTGCACACCGAGGCCTTGCCTGTTCCTGAAGTCCCTGCCGCAGAGATCGCATGCAACGGGCGGTTCACTTGCCTGCTGTTCGGCAGTGGCATTGTCGCGATCCTGCGAGGGAGGAACCTGACGCTCGTCTGATGGCGCTTCGCCACAAGTCGCATCATCATTCACGCGTCGAACATGCAGTGCTCGGGCCATCCGAGAACCCGAGCGTGTAACCATTCTTTCATTTTCCATTACATATTTGCTGCATGTTGGGGGAGCAAACGGATTGACAACCGAGAGTCCCCCGAAGCCGTTCCTTTCTTGTCCCCACAACTCACCATGGAATCGGCACATGGGCCCTTGTGGGGTCCTTTGGGGAGCACTTCGCTGTGACATCACTTAGCCGTCGCCTACAGCCACTCGCTATTCAAAATAGGCGACGTTACCAGGAGTACCACGAGGAGGTAGATGCACAACTTGAACGTGAGAGGCTGATGGTCCTAACAAGAGGACTAATATCGCAAAGCGCTTCGCATCACGTCCCTACTATAGCCCTCATTCACCACACCCACTGCTCTCGGAGCTGATGTTAACTCCGGCTTTTGTCAGAGTCTTTACAAGCCACTTTGTCCTGTGATGGAGTACAGGATCTCCTTGCGTGCATGTTTCGCAAGGTAGGCCGCATTATTGCTAGCGGCGTGTTGCTTTACGCGGCGTGTTGCTTTCACGGCGTGTTGCTTTGCGGCGTGTTGCTTTATGATATTATGTATAAAGCATTCATAAAAAATTAAAAACTCTTGACAAAAAAGGGGACGAAGCAAGGCGGACCATTGATCCGCCCGCTCCGTCCCCTCAAAAGCAGTGAAAGTTGTAGTTAAGAGAGCTATAGCCAACCATGACTCTCAGACCCCAGGATCAACCCAGAACATCACCCGTGTAGGCCGGACCTTAATCCAGCACCGACACAAGATCAGTAATGAGCGTCACCCGGACGTCCTTAAGAGAGTCATAGTTACTCCCGCCGTTTACCCGCGCTTGCTTGAATTTCTTCACGTTGACATTCAGAGCACTGGGCAGAAATCACATTGCGTCAACACCCGCGAGGGCCATCGCAATGCTTTGTTTTAATTAGACAGTCGGATTCCCCTAGTCCGTGCCAGTTCTGAGCTGAGCGTTGAATGGCGGCCGAAGAGGACGACCACGACGGCTCGCGCCGCCACGGA